>NC_053022.1:524857098-525032994 GCF_003073215.2 Triticum urartu | reverse complement strand
AAGCTTGCCATCTAGGTAACGACGTGTTGTTTAAATTTGTATGTGATTGGTTGTAAGATGATGGTTTACTCGATGTGGTGTTGAATGAGTGGTGAGATACTCGCAAAAAAGTAGTGGTGAGATGAGCAACGAGGATCCATATCTATGTAGATTTACATCTGAGGTCGTCTTGGAGGCGTAATCGGCCAAACAGTACTCTGAATGCCAAATCTCAGCAGTCTGAGCACATTTTCGGCCCCAGAGATAAGATCGGATGGCAATGATCCAAAGAACAAAGTTGTTCATTTTGAGCATACCGAGATTTTTCATATTGGACAATTTTTCAGTTCAGGCCATCTTGATTACCTTTTCTATTGTGTCAAAAACTGGTGTCAACACACTCCCTACCACAATTGCTATCTCACATATGATTGATAATGTTAGTATGAGGCCAAGTAATCCCCTTATATTCACTGTTTCCGCATGTTCCATCCAAAAACATGCGCCACCCTCAGTATATTTCGGCTCTATTTCCTTCCTGGTACTAAGTGTTTCACTTCCTTCTCAGCGAATAGGTAGCTCTTTTATGGTTGCAACAAGAGTGAGGTTGTTTAGTTTCACTTGCACGGATTTGCTCATTAGAATCTCCATGACCAATCCTATTAAGAAATTGTGATGTGTGTCTGAGATTAATTTTGTGAGGGAAATATGTGCCTCAGTTGTATTGTATTGCTTTCTACAAAAAAGTTGTGGTGTCTGCCTACTCTCGCACAGAAACTTCTGTAGTTCAGCTGGAGGCACAGCCCAACCAACTTAGCTAGCCACCAAGGACAAACCAAGACAGAATATTCTACCTTCCTTTCTGCATAGAAAAACTTTTGTTTTGTTTTGAGGGCACATTCCAAGTGGTTGACAAAATCAAAACAAGGCGTGTTGACATATGTATCTTCATTCTATCATTATTATTTCAGAGAAGGCCATTTGCAATGTGATGACAGGAATATATAGGCCGGATTTTTTGATCTGCAGTGGATTCTAGCTTGTGACTTTTGATCGTTGTCGACTCTAGTTTGACCATTTACGTGTCATCGCTAGTTCAAGGTTATAAGAGTACAATTGGACATTCAAATAATCTAGCACTTTCGCTACTACCAATAATTGTTTAAGAACAAACTAATGTAGCAATAATTAAAATTCAAATTGCATTTTTTTCAATTGGGAAATTCACAAACAAATCTTAATTTTTTTACAAGGCGGAACTATCCACAAATAGATACAAAAATATGATATTCTAGGGGTAAATATATAATATCAAAGCTAGTGCATTCTACAAGAATTTCACAAATATTAAGTCTATGATTAATTCCAAATAGAATAAAAAATATTGACAATCAAGTGTACATATGATTTGAAGTTCAAACAGACAACATTGTTCAGATATAAGTTCATTTTATTTATGATAATTCAGTTTCTATAAGTCAATAACCCGAGATGCTTGACATATTCATCTAAAAGTTCATTCAAATCTAACAGCATGCAGCACCGCTTCTTGGTTGTAGTAGGGACCTAGTTTCATTCATCATCTTGTATTAGTAGATTATAACCGTATAGCTATGGAATAAAACTCACTTACTCCCCGCAAAAAAATTCTAAAAACTTCTAGATTTTTTACTTGATTGACATATCAGTCCACTCGTTTCCAAAAATATAGGTCCGAGAATGCCCCCATCTTGCTCTCTTTAATTAAGAAGGTTGTTTGTGTTTGTGTGTGTGTGTGTGTGTGTGTGAGAGAGAGAGAGAGAGAGAGAGAGAGAGAGAGAGAGAGATCTACTGGGTGAAAGGAGCTCGGTTAAGGACTTGAGTATGTGACCTGAGGGTCGTAGGCTATGTGAGGTACTTTTAGGTCAGGGTCGCTATCATCCTCTAGGGCGTATATAGAATTATTTACATAGAAATAGATTAAAAAGTGCTAAATTAGATCAAATAAGACGCAAAAACTCAGAGCACCCCCAAAATGTTCAAAACTTCACCAATTCTTCATTTTTTGTCAATCTTTGCCATGCTTAGATTAGTGCAGCATTAAGTGTAGGAATCCAACCCATGCAACCTGAGTTTGCACGTCGCGGACGCTAATTTGACCATTTATAAACTATGGCTAGTTCAAGTTTACAATGCAACTATGTACAAAAGGGTCTAAGACAGGGGACCCGATGTCTCCTATCTTGTTCAACATAGTGGCAGATATGTTGGCAATTCTCATAGGTAGAGCTAAAGAGGACGGCCAAGTAGGAGAACTAGTACCACATCTTGAGGATGGTGTCTATACCACAATATGCTGACGACACTATTATTTTCACAGAATATGATCTGGCAAAGGCCAGAAATATGAAGCTCATGCTATGCCTATTCGAACAATTTTCGGGATTAAAGATTAATTTTAACAGAAGTGAATTGTTCTATTTTGACAGAGCCATAGATGAACAAGATGCTTATAGACAATTGTTCGAATGTGGACTGGGTACGCTACCTATCTGGGCATACCAATTCACCATCGCAAGCTTTTTAATAAGGAATGGAAGTGTGTTGAAGATCGATTTGAAAAAAACTAAGCTGTTGGAAGGGTAAGCTTATGTCTTACAGTGGTCGGTTGGTACTGATAAACTTAGTGCCCACGGGTATGCTGATGTTCCTTATGTCTTTCTTTCAAGTACCGATAGGGGTACGGAAAAGGTTAGATTTCTATCGATCACGACTTTGCTATCAATGCGGTGAAATAAAGAGAAAGTATAGGCTAACGAAGTGGGATATCATTTGTAGACCAAAGGACCAGGATGGGCTCGGGATTGAGAATTTAGAGGTAAAAAATAGATGTCTGCTCAGTAAATGGTTGTACAGGCTTTCTGTTGAGACCAAAGGCACATGGGTATAATTTTTTCGTAATAAGTACCTACAATTTAAGACCTTGGCCTAAGTTACCGTTAGACCCCAATGATTCACCTTTCTAGATGGGGTTAATGAGAACGAAATCGGTCTTCTTTCATAGGACTAAATTCATGATAGGAAACGGTAATTCGACTAGATTCTGGGAGGATACTTGGCTAGGGGAGACGCCTTTAGCCACATAATATCTGTCTCTGTGTAATATTGTACAGCGTAAGAAGGCTTATGTTGCCATGGTATTACAGTATACTCCTCTAAAGATTCAATTCCAGAGATCTTTATTAGGAGACCAATGGGACGCATGGCTACATCTAGTGCGAAGGTTGATGGATGTTCACATCTCTGATGAGCCAGATACTATTTACTGGAGACTATATAGGAATGAAATCTTCATAGTGAAATCTATCTATGTAGACTTAATTGACTCTGGTCCAATTTTGAAATCGATACATATTTGGAAGATTAAAGTGGCTTTAAGAATCAATGTCTTCATGTGGTTACTTCACAAGGAAGTGACTCTGACCAAGGATAACTTGGCAAAGCAAAGTTTGTAGGGTAGCCAACGATGAAACTATTAAACACCTCTTTCCCGATTGTCCCCTTGCCAAACTATTATGGTGTTCAATTCATATAGCCTTTAATATCACCCCTGCAAATAATATTCACACATTATTAAGGATGTGACTAAATGGAGTAGAGTCAAATAATGTGAGGCATTCGAATAGGAGTACGCATTACTTTGGGCTATATGGAACATCGGAAATGATATGGTTTTTAATAGACAAACTCGTACAATTTTTTTGTAGGTTATCTACAGGGTCACTACTTGGGTCAGTACGTGGTCGTTACTCACTCTTGCGGAAACTAGGGAGCCTTTGGTTACTGGGTCTACCCGATGAGAGATGGTAGTTCGGGATATCTACAACCGGTTTGGATGGCGGCCCAATAATAGGCTAGGTGTTTAGTCATCTCATTCTATTTTGGCCGTTCGTGGCAACTTTTACGTTTTCTTTAACTTTTTTTGCTCCGAGCAAGCTTGTACTAGACAACGGACCTTTCAGATTATTTGTTTAATAATAGGGTTGCATGCATCATTCTGGATCGGAGAGGCCGGGGTTGATCCTCATTTTTTTAAATGCAAGGCTTACTTGTTCCTGGGAACATGTTATTGGAGCATTAGGTTTTTCAATTTGGAGGAGGTAGTTTGCATGTTTTTATAAAAGCAAATTCTTCACAAACGCACACATATACCCCTTGCTGTTTCTAATCTCTTTTACCCTGTTTCGAGGAGAAAAAAAAGATCAAAATTAGAATTTGTCGCAAAAATTTGCAGGGGCACGCACCTACCTAGCATGGCCTGGCTGCACGATTGCATCACGATTCGCAAAGTCATTGGATTCCGCATGAGGGCACAACATGTTTTAAGTTAGTTTCTGTAACTTGGTGATTTTGGTGTTCGCTGGTTTCAAGTTTCCGAACTTGAAACATGGTGAAGTTTTTTTTAAAAGAACGTCAAAGCCTATTCGAAGGCGGTCTTATTTGAAAGCTCTTGTCGCAAGAAACACGAATATGCATATCACAAATCCTAGTGCGGTTTCTGAAACTTGCAGATTTGGTTTTCGCTCGTACCTAGTTTCAGAGTGTGAAACTTGTTGAAGTTTCAAAAACTCATCGAATCCTACTCAAAAGTGGTCTTATTTGAAAGCCCTCTGCACAAGAAACACATATATTCAAACTCCTATGGCGTTCACTCAATTCAAAGGATACAAAAGATTCAAAATTGAAACCCAAAAATGGGGATGGTTCCCTGCAGCTGCGTGCCACAAATCCTCTCTCAAATTTGATGCCTTTTTCTATGTGGATAGGTTCGCTTTACTACATCAAAGCGAATAGAGAAAACAGTAAACTGGAGGATGGGATTTGTTAATGATCTTGCTAGTTGTATGAAGGCCAGGGAAAGCAATATCTAGGCATGTCAAGCACGGCAACAACATTTCACTTGCTCTGCCTTCTAGCAAATAACTTGCTCTTAAAAAAAGGCTACTGTATTTTTTTCAAATTTAGGAGCGTAGCTCCCAATTTCATTTCATGGAGAATGAAACTGATAAATACAGAACAACTGTCTCAGCTGATCCATCAAAATAAAGGTTCAGCAAAGCTAGTAAAAAAATTGAACCAAACCCATAGAACAATCATTCTACGGTATATATTAATAAATCAAAAATCCATATTTACATGCCAAAAAAAAGAAAAAAGGGAATCTACAATGGACACTATCCAATGCTAGTTTTGGGAATCTTCATGGATAAACTAGTATCAAGCTTGATCGACTCAATCGCTGAGTTGTTCCCTGAATTTTACTTTTATCCTATGTCTGAGGAGAAGATCAGATCTGAGCAATCGTCTCCATGAGAGCATTGAAACTGTATGAGCTTGGAATATTTTGTCGTTTCTCTGCATCGAGATATGCCAACATCCCATGGTAGTAACTTCAAAGGCAATGGGTCTTGGCAGAGTATTCATAAGCAGTTTGATCTCATCAAAATTTGAAATACCCTTGTTTTTGTTGTGTACAATTGAATCCTAGCAACCCAGAGCAAAGTCATAGTCCCAAAACAAGTGCATAGTTGTTTCTTCCACATTATTCTGATAGATTTCACAGTTGTAAGAGGGCAAGTGGAAGGTTTTCCGATGTAGAAGGTTTCTTGTGTTAACTCTATCATGTAACAAGAGCCACAAAAAGATTTTAAATCTGGGCATGGAGGCATTTTTCCAAAGCTTTTTGAAGAGAGGATCCGCAGGCGGCCTAGCTGTCAGGCTTTTATGCATCTTGATTGAAGAGAATTCGAAGTCTCCCCATGGGTATTTCCATCTGTCCCTATTACTGGAAGTTTGAATAGCCTGAGTGATACTTTGAATCTCTTGGAATTGTTGATAAGCCTGAGCAGACAATGGAGTATGAAAGCCCTAAAGAGGATCTAAATTCTGAGTAAGCTCCTGTATGGACATAGTAGCATTGATAGCAAAGGATAAGAGCTCAAGGTATTTGTTCTTGAGGATTCCATGCCTCGAGTCATCCTGTCAGAGCAAGATTGTGTTACCTTGCCCCACAATTCCTTGGGTTAAAATCTTGAAATTAGGTAACAATATAGCCACGTATTTTCACCAAAAGGAACCCAGTTCGCTGTTAGAATGGAAACCATCAGAGTAGTATGATTCCTAGATGAGTTTCACCCAAGGGAGTTTGTCCTCATGAAAGAACTTGTGTATGTGCTTCATCAATAGGCACTTGTTGTGAGAGGCCAGATTTAGAACCCTAAGGCCTCCTTGATCTTTTGGGATACAAACTTTTTCCCAAGCAATGAGAGCAGGGCCTCTATCTTGTCCACCATACTTTCTCCAAAAACGGTGTCTCAAATATTTGTTGATATGTTCAAGAATTCCAACTGGCGGCCTTAATGTGCTCATGTAAAAAGTGGGCAGGCTGGTGAAGACTAGTTTTAGCAGTGTAAGCTTGTCACCATATGAAAGAAATGTGGAGCAGCCAGTCAATCTTTTATCAATCCTTTGCAACATAGGAGCAAAATCTACCAGTTTTGGCTTGATCAAACTAAGAGGCAGACCAAGGTAAGTGAATGGAAGGCTACCAACAGAACATCCCAATGTAGTGGCCAGAGGAGTCATCGTATTTTGATTTGTGTTGATGGGCACCATAATGGTTCATAGTTTATTCTCATCCCAGTGAAAACAGAGAAGTGCATCGGGAGGTTCTTGAGTTGTTGGATATGGGTTGTACATGCAGGCATTATCAGAACGGTGTCATCAACATGTTGTATTACAGAAAAATCAGAGCATGGGTGATTCTGAAGAGGAGCTTTGATAAGATCTGTGTGCATGGCCTCATTTAGGATTGACTGCAAAGTATGAGCTGCAAGTACAATAATAAAGGGGAAAGAGGATCTCCTTGTCTAATACTTGTTCCGCAAAGGAACTACTTGCCAGGGACACCATTCAATAATACAGACGAATACCCAGATTTGAAGATCATATTCATCCACATAAGCCATTCTTCTCCAAAACCCCTTGCTTTTAAGATCTCTAGAATAGTGCCATGCTCAGTTAAGTCAAAAGCTTTTTCAAAGTCAAGTCTTAGTATGAGAAGCTCCTTTTTGGATGAGTGGCATTGATGGATAAATTCATATGCCTAGGCTAAGAAGTCATGAATAGACCTTGACTTGAGGAATCCATACTGGTTATTGTGCACCAGCTTCAGGATGACCTTTTGCAATCTATTTGCCAAGAGCTTGGTTATGACCTTAACAAAGCAGTTCAATAAAGATATGGGCCTATAGTCATTGGCAAAAAATGGACAGTCTTTCTTTGGGATGAGAGTGATATAGGAAATATTGATACTCTGCAGGTTAACTGACCCCTTGGAAAAACCCTCAATGAGAGCAAAAAGTCTGGAGCAATGATATCCCACCAATGTTTGATGAAATTGATGTTGAAACCATCTGAACTAGGTGACTTATCAAAAGGAAGTTCTTTGATGACAATCTCAATTTCTCCTTAGAAAAAGGTTCCTCCAGTACTGACAGGTCCAAATTTGTTTTTAGCAGGTCTCCCAAATTGAGCAGATTGTGTGTGGGAACATAAGTAATCGGTTTCTATTGGAAAGCATTCCAAAGAATGTTTGCTTTAGCAGTGTGATCTTTGAAGTTGTTACCAAACTCATCTTGAAAACAGTCTATATGATTGACTCTGTATTTGATTGTTGCTTTGGCTTGAAAAAACTTGGAGTTAGTTCCCCAAATTTGACCCATCTAATAGTAGACCTCTATTCCAAATATAGCCTCTGCCAATTTAAAAGTTTCAAAAGGTGGTCTTTAAGGAAATCTTCCATTCCATCAGCATCAGATAGTGGTCTGAATTCTTCCAAGGAGTCCAGCAACAGAAGGAGCACATTAGTGGCTTGGATGGATCTGCTAAGGTTTGAAATTGATTTAGACTAAATCTTTAATCCTTTCCTTAGCATTTTAAATTTTGCATTGATTATTTTAGCACTGTCAGAAATCTACAAGTCCTATTCCCAATTTTGTTTCACAAAATCCTTAAAGCCATCAATTTGTAGCAAAAAATTTCAAATATGAAAATGGAGGCTTTGGGAATATGAGTTCCAATTTGAATCAGACAGGGGGTGTGATCAGATACAAATTTGTCTAGGGGAAGTGCAAGAATGTTAGGGTACTGCACTGTCCAAGCCTCTAAAGTAAACACCCAATCAAGTTTCTCTAACAAAGGTGCACTCTACATGTTTCTCCAAGTGTAGTTTCGTACTTTAAGTGGGATTTCTACTAAAGGCAGGGAGCTGATTGCCTTATTAAAACTAAGCATATCTGAGAAGTTGCCTCCTTCCCTGTTTCAGTTGCTTGGGTACCTGATATAGTTGAAGTCTCCCATTATAATCCAATTAGTATCCTCAAGTATTTGAATGTTCTTAAGCCAGTCAAGGAAAACAACCCTCTCAGCCTCTTGGCAGGGACCATAGATGTTGGTGAGAATCCATGAGTCACCAGTCAATTTTGAAATGAATCTAATGGAAAGTGAAAAATCATTCTGAAAAATATTTTCTCCAGAGAAACTGAGTCATTCCAAGCAATGAGAAGACCTCCAGATGCTCCCATAGAAGGCAGAAATTCAAATTTATTAATTTTCCTAGGACATAAGTTCTTAATGTATCTGGCATCAAAAGATTCTCTCATTGTTTCTTGAAGACAAATAATGTCACTATTGGACTCCACAATATTATTTATGAAAGCCAACCACTTGTTGTTGTCATTAATGCCCCTGATATTCCAGTTGAGGATGTTCCAGTTTCTATTCATTATCAGTGTGTAGTACTGTAGTAATTGAACTAGTGAAAGAGTTCCATCTGAACAGCAGGGTGCCCATATGAGATGCTATTAGAGGCAAACCTCGAACAATATAATGTTTCCAATCCTGACAATTCCTCCAAGCATAACACACAGAGAGCATTCTATAAATATAAGCCACTAAGATCCAGAGAAGAACAAATATTGAAACAATCCACAGGTCCATTACAATAAACTAACAAAAGGGCTTGCTCATCTCAAAGTATAACCAGAGTAACATTTGATCCATACTAAAGCAAAAGATCTTCCACATGATTAACTAAGAAAATATGACTTGTAGGTGCAGGCTCTACTACTGCTCATCCACCTTGTCTTTCTTCTAGGCTCCTTTGGCTCCTCCTTTGCTGCCCTTCTTCTTCTTTGGCTGTTGTAGCATCTCCTTAGAGCAATCCTTTTCAGTAGCCTTGCAAAAGGACATAGACATATTCTTAACAATTTTAGGAGCAATGAAAGGAGGGCTGGAGGAGCAGAGGAAATAGTTCTTATTCTGGCATGTTCATCTCTTAAAACCATTATTTAGCTGTTGAATCCTACAACTTCTTCTTACTTCAGTCTCAACAAAAGGAGCTTTTTCCTTCCTTTTCCTCTGGGCGTGGATGGCTGAGGTACTGGCAGGGAGAGTCTTCTCTTCTGAAATATCTCTCTTGATTGGAGGAGTAGATGGGTTTGGAGCAGAAGAAGCTTCTTCTTCTAACCCCATCTGCTGGTAGGTTGGAGGCTGTGTAGTTGGGCATTTATCAGGAAGCATAAAAGATATATTGTTGGTAGAAGGTCCTTCTATGATATAGTTCCATGATATGTCTCCAACGTATCTATAATTTTTATTGTTCCATGATATTATATTATCTGTTTGGATGTTTAATGGGCTTTAATATGCTCTTTTATATTATTTTTGGGACTAACCTATTAACCGGAGGCCCAGTGCCAGTTTCTGTTTTTTTGCCTATTTTAGAGTTTCACAGAAAAGGAATACCAAACGGAATCCAAACGGAATGAAACCTTAGTGATGATCTTTCTTGGACCGAAAGCAATCCAGAAGACTTGGAGTCGAAGTATGGAACTCCGCGAGGCGGCCACGAGGCAGGAGGGTGCGCCCAGGGGGGTAGGCGCGCCCCCACCCTCGTGGGCCCCTCATAGCTCCACCGACGTACTTATTTCGCCTATATATACTCTTATACCCAAGATCGATCACAGAGAGCCACGAAACCACTTTTCCACCGCCGCAACCTTCTGTACCCGTGAGATCCCATCTTGGGGCCTTTTCCGCGATCTGCCGGAGGGGGAATCGATCACGGAGGGCTTCTACATCAACACCATAGCCTCTTCGATGAATCATGAGTAGTTTACCAAAAACCGTCGGGTCCATAGTTATTAGCTAAATGGCTTCTTCTTCTCTCTCTCTCTTTGATTCTCAATACAAAGTTCTCCTCGATGTTCTTGGATATCTAATCGATGTAATACTCTTTTGCGGTGTGTTTTCTGAGATCCTATGAATTGTGGGTTTATGAACAAGATTATCTATGAATATTATTTGCTTCTTCTTTGAATTCTTATATGCATGATTTGATATCTTTGCAAGTCTCTTCGAATTATCGGTTTAGTTTGGCCTACTAGATTGATATTTCTTGCAATGGGAGAAGTGCTTAGCTTTGGGTTCAATCTTGCGGTGTCCTTTCCCAGTGACAGTAGGGCAGCAACGCACGTATTGTATTGTTGCCATTGAGGATAAAAAGATGAGGTTTATATCATATTGCTTGAGTTTATCCCTCAACATCATGTCATCTTGCTTAATGTGTTACTCTGTTCTTATGAACTTAATACTCTAGATGCATACTGGATAGCGGTCGATGTGTGGAGTAATAGTAGTAGATGCAGAATCGTTTCGATCTACTTGACACGAACATGATGCCTATATTCATGATCATTGCCTTAGATATCTTCATAACTATGCGCTTTTCTATAAATTGCTCGGCAGTAATTTGTTCACCCATTGTAATACACACTATCTTGAGGGAAGACACTAGAGAAACCTATGGCCCCCGGGTCTCTTTCTTATTATATTACATCTCTTTTATTTACATCGCGTCTCGTTTACTATTTTGCAATCTTTACTTTCCAATCTATACAACAAAAATACCAAAAATATTTACTTTACTATCTTTATTAGATCTCACTTTTGCAAGTGACCGTGAAGGGATTGACAACTCCTTTATCGCGATGGTTGCAGGGTTCTTGATTGTTTGTGCAGGTACTAGGTGACTTGTGCGTTGTCTCCTACTGGATTGATACATTGGTTCTCAAAACTAAGGGAAATACTTAGTGAAGAGGAAAGGGTGATGCAGCAAAGTAGCATAAGTATTTCCCTCAGTTTTGAGAACCAAGGTATCAATCTAGTAGGAGACAACGCACAAGTCACCTAGTACCTGCACAAACAATCAAGAACCTTGCAACCAATGCAATAAAGGGGTTGTCAATCCCTTCACGGCCACTCGCAAAAGTTAGATCTAATAAAGATAGTAAAGTGAATATTTTTGGTATTTTTGTTGTATAGATTGGAAAGTAAAGATTGCAAAATAGTAAACGAGATGCGATGTAAATAAAATAGATGCAATATAATAAGAAAGAGACCCCGGGGCCATAGGTTTCACTAGAGGCTTCTCTCAAGATAGCGTGTATTACGGTGGGTGAACAAATTGCTGTCGAGCAATTGATAGAAAAGTGCATATTATGAAGATATCTAAGGCAATGATCAGGAATATAGGCATCACGTCCGTGTCAAGTAGATCGAAACGATTCTGCATCTACTATTATTACTCCACACATCGACCGGTATCCACTATGCATCTAGAGTATTAAGTTCATAAGAACAGACTAACGTATTAAGCGAGGCAATGGTGTTGATGTAGAAGCCCCCCGTGATCGATTCCCCCTCCGGCAGATCGCCGGAAAAGGCCCCAAGATGGGATCTCACGGGTACAGAAGGTTGCAGCGGTGGAAAAGTGGTTTCCTGGCTCTCTGCGATCGATCCAGGGTATAAGAGTATATATAGGCGAAAGAAGTATGTCGGTGGAGCTACGAGGGGGCCACGAGGGTGGGGGCGCGCCCTCCTGCCTCGTGGCCGCCTCGTGGAGTTCCAGACTTCGACTCCAAGTCTTCTGGATTGCTTTCGGTCCAACAAAGATCATCGTGAAGGTTTCATTCCGTTTGGTATTCCTTTTCTGCGAAACTCTAAAATAGGCAAAAAAATAGAAACTGGCACTGGGCCTCCGGTTAATAGGTTAGTCCCAAAAATAATATAAAAGAGCATATTAAAGCCCAGTAAACATCCAAAATAGATAATATAATAGCATGGAACAATCAAAAATTATAGATAGGTTGGAGACGTATCATTCCACAGTTTTGAGCTCAATAGGGATTTGGCCCAATCAAAATTGTCAGTTGATAACAAAGCCAAATTGATGAATTTGGACCATTCCGTAGGTACCTGAATAGCTGATACGTCTTCAACGTATCTATAATTTTTGATTGTTCCATGCTGTTACATTATCAATCTTGGATGTTATATGATCATATTATAGTCATTTTATATCATTTTTTGGTACTAACCTATTGACATAGTGCCAAGTGCCAGTTGTTTTTTCCATGTTTATTACATCACAGAAAATCAACATCAAATGGAGTCCAAATGCCATGAAACTTTACGAAGAATTTTTATGGGCCAGAAGGAACATAACGGGCCCTGGCTGCGCCTAGGGGGTGCCCCGAGGGAGGCACAACCCACCAAGGCGCGCCAGGAGGCCCAGGTGCGCCCTGGTGGGTTGTGCCCACCTCGGGTGCCCCCAGACCGCCTCTTTGTTCTATAAATACCCCAATATACCCAAACCCGTAGGGGAGTCGACAAAATATTGATCCAGCCGCCGCAGAGTCCAGAACCACCAGATCCAATCTAGACACCATCTCGGATGGGGTTCACCACCTCCATTGGTGCCTCTCCGATGACGCGTGAGTAGTTCTTTGTAGACCTTCGGGTCCGTAGTTAGTAGCTAGATGGATACTCTCTCTCTTGATTATCAATACAATGGTCTCTTGGAGATCCATATGATGTAAATATTTTTGCGGTGTGTTTGTTGGGATCGATGAACTTTGAGTTTATGATCAGATCTATGTTTTTATATCCATGAAAGTATTTGAGTTTCTTTGATCTCTTTTATGCATGATCTCTTATAGCCTGATATTTCTTCTCAGATATTTGGGTTTTGTTTGGCCAACTTGATCTTGCAATGGGAGGAGGTGCTTTGTAGTGGGTTCGATCTTATGGTGCTTGATCCCAGTGACAGAAAGGGAACCGACACGTATGTATCGTTGCTACTAAGGATAAACCGATGGGGTCTATCTCTACATAGATAGATCTTGTCTACATCATGTCATCGTTCTGATTGCATTACTCCGTTTCTCCATGAACTTAATACACTAGATGCATGCTGGATAGCGGTCGATGTGTGGAGTAATAGTAGTAGATGCAGGCAGGAGTCGGTCTACTAATCTTGGACATGATGCCTATATAATGATCATTGCCTGGATATCGTCATGAGTATTTGAAGTTCTATCAATTTCCCAATAGTAATTTGTTCACCCACCGCTTTGCTATTTTTCTCGAGAGAAGCCACTAGTGAAATCTACGGCCCCCGGGTCTCTTTCTCATATTATTTGCCTTTGCGATCTACTTTTATTTGCATTTATTTTCAGATCTATTAATCCAAAAACCCCAAAATACTTTGTTACACTTTATTTTATTTGCGATCTATTTATCCAATCTTTTACAACTTTTTTCCTATCACGCACCAATTTCTGGCACTGTTACCTGAAAGGGATTGACAACCCTTTTAACATGTCAGGTTGCGAGGAGTTGTTATCTGTGTGCAGGGGCTGTTTATGTTGTGTTGCTTGGTTCTCCTACTGGTTCGATAACCTTGGTTTCATATGTGAGGGAAATACCTACTGCCGCTGTGCTGCATCATCCCTTCCTCTTTGGGGAAATACCGATGTAGCTTCAAGCAACATCAAAAGGAATTTCTGGCGCCGTTGTCGGGGAGGATCTTCAACATATACCAGGTTCCTAATCACAAATCTCATCTCCTTGCAATTTACATTATTTGCCATTTGCCTCTCGTTTTCCTCTCCCCCACTTCACAAAAATTTGCCGTTTTTATTCGCCCCTCTTTTTCATCTGCCGTTTTCTCATCGGATCTTTCCTTTGCTTCCAATCTAAGTGATTTCAGTATGGCACCAACAGATGATGGCCTAACTCCTAAGATTGGACGTACGGGCAATCTGGATGCTAAAACTTTTATCTTGGGGCAAGGGAACATTATGGAAAAAGAATGTATCCAAGAATTTTTCAGTTGTGTTGGGAATATAAGTCTTGGTGATGCTCCTATACTTAAAACTACTAGATCTTATGTGGATGCTATTTCAGCACTAGTTTTGAAACTTGAAAGTAAATTTATTCGTACTCATCCTACTTTGCAAAGATTGTTTTTTAGCTTCGCGTTATAAAGAATCCTAGAGCTAAAAAGTTGGCCACTCTCGTTCTTATGAATGAGTTTGACTACATAATACGGGAAGCTAGGGAAATCTTTGATTTTTATGGTATGGATCATGAAAAACCTGTGATAGATGAAATTATTTACAATAGTGACTATGCTTTAAGACATTTGCTTGGGGATAATAAAATCTTTGATGATAATCTTAAAAAGGAAGTCCCCATTCTAGATATAATCCAACAAGTTCTCAACAATGTTAACCAACATTACTCTTGGATTGTTGCGGGGAATCAAAGGGGTTATGATGAACATCAACTTAGGAATGCTATGGTTTCTATGGATAATATGTTTTATGTTGTGTTTACAAAACCCCATGATGAAAGCACCTCTAAGAAGGTTAAGAAGAAAAATAACAAAACTTAGATCCTTGCTTTATGCCTAGCTAAGGGCGTAAAACTATCGCGCTTGTTGGGAGGCAACCCAATGAATACAATTTATTTTTGCTTTTTTGCTTCCTGTTATTGAGTGTCGGCACAATTATGCTACTGTTATGATTGTTTTTTATGTTTTAATTAGTGTTTGTGCCAAGTAAAGCCTTTAGGATCTTCTTGGGTGATAGTTGTTTGATCTTGCTGAAAAAACAGAAACTTTTGTGCTCATGAAAATTATTATTATGTTTTACCACAGTGCGACAAAATACCCATTCCAATTGCAGTAGATCAATATACAAAATTTCCAGGCCATCCTAATTTTTCAGAATTTTTGGATTTACAGAAGTATTCGAAATAGTTAGATTACTATAGACTGTTCTATTTTGAAAGATTCTATTTTCTTTGTGTTGTGTGCTTATTTTGATGGCTCTATGGTTTTCTTTTATGAGTTTTTGCCATAGAAAAGTTGGAATACAGTAGATATAATACAAGAACAAAATATGAATTGGTTTGATACAACACTTATACTAGTGATTTATTATTCTTATACTAACGGATCTCACGAAGGTTTTGTTGAGTTTTGTGTGATTGAAGTTTTCAAGTTTTGGGTTATCTTACGCTGGATGAAGGAATAAGGAGTAGAAGAGCCTAATCTTGGGGATGCCCCGGCATCCCAAGCTATTATCCAAAAATGAGCAACCAACTAAGCTTGGGGATGCCCCCGAGTGGCATCTCCTCTTTCTTATAACGACCAACGGTATTTTACTCGAAACTATATTTTTATCCATCACATACTATGTGTTTTGCTTGGAGCGTCTTGTATGATATGAGTCTTTGCTTTTTTTATTTTGTGTTTTAAGTCTTGATTCCTTGCTGGACACACCTATTTGAGAGAGCCAAAATTATGTCATGCCTTGTTAGAATTTCTCTCTATGCTTCACTTAAATTTTTATGAGCTATGGACTTGCTCTAGTGCTTCACTTATATCTTTTTTAGCACAGTGTGCTTTAGTATTTTTGAAGAAATGCTCTCTTGCTTCACTTAGATTTGTTTGAGAGTTAGTAAAATTTTCAAGAAATTCTCTCTTCCTTCACTTAAATTAATTTGAGAGAAAGAAATATTATGCTTATGATCTTAACTTATATTTGTTTGAGCTTGTCAAAAGCAACACATAAAAATTAGTCCCAAAGTGATAGATATCCAAGAAGGATATAATAAAAACTTTCATGAAGACCATTGGACAAAATAAACTTGATTCTTAGTAATAGTTTTGAGATATGATGATGTGATATGTGAGTCATCTTGATGAATAATTATGCTTTAGTAAGAATATTAGTGTTAAGTTTTGTGATTCCCTATGCAACCACGAAAGTCAATAATTATGCAATGAAATTATATCCTACTTATGGTGCATTATTTGCTGTTAGCTATGCTTAATGCTTGCTTATGAGATTATTCGTTTCTTGGTTGGTCGCTTCCCAATCTTTTGCTAGCCTTCATTTTGCACTAAGTATGATCACTACTTGTGCATCCAAAGACCTTTAAACCAGTTTTGCCACATGAGTCCACTATATCTACCTATATGCGGTATTCTTTTGCCGCTCTAAGAAAATTTGGATGTGCATGCCACCTCTAATTTTCAAAAATAAACTTCTCTTTTGTGTGTTTGTTTCGCTTGCGGAGCGGTGAGGGGTGGCTAATATTTTCCAGCATGCTAGATGTGTTATTCTCAAGATGAGTGTTTATTCACTTGTCATTGCACGAGAGTAAGGCAAAGGTATTAGGGATGCCCCTTTCCAAAATGCAAAAAAATGAATTTACTTTATGTTGTCAAATAATAAATTCGTTGGAAAGTGTTGGTATGGAGGGCACCCGTGGATATGGTTAGCCATGGAAAGTGAAAGTATGGTGGAAAACGGAATAAACTTTATTTTCTGTTTGCGAACCGCCTATGATATATCTAAGCATGGAAAGTATTGGGAACTCTAAGTTGTTTTCGTTGGTGGGATGGATACACCTCCCAAAATGTTTTTATCTCTAAGTTTTCACTTTGAGCTCTGGCACATCTACAAATCCCTACTTCCCTCTGAGAAGGGCCTATCTTTTACTTTATGCAATTTTTATTTTGAATTTGAGTCTCCATCTTCCCTTACAAAAGCACCAACTAGGAGGCATCTGGCCCAGTAATGATGTACTGTTTCTTCGGGCTCTTGCCTAATTTGGATAGATCGCTTATGTACGGGTGGGTGGTGGAATCAAATCTGAAACCTCACCCAATCTGAGACCCAGAGGCCAAGGAGTTTCCGAACTCGGAAGTTTGGATTCTTGGATGCTGTCCAATGAATCTAGCCCGTCGCCTGACTTTAAGTTCAGGTCTTGAGTGATGTCTTCCCCTCCGCGGGTATCCAGCTTGGAGGGATCGGGAATCCGGACATAGCTAGTCCTTAAGATAGATGAAGGGTCGCCGCACTGTCCCTCTACCACGGCAACGTGATGCGTGACCTGGGGAGAGTTAATCTCTCTCAGATCGGGTTTAGGCCCAATCTGGTCGTAATCCGTAGCGACTCCCAGGGCGGCGATGCGATCCAAGAGCTCGTTTAGGGAAGAGAGCTCCATTGGATCCAGCTGCTCGGTGAATTCCGAGCTAACGTGAAGATTGCTTTCGATGACCCGAGAGGTCATCGTCGGCGCAGCAGCCGAACAGGCGGTCATAAGGAAACCACCTAGCCGGAGAGTTTGGCCGACAGCCAAAGCTCCCTTAGAAATGGTGCCGTCTTTAAAGACGGGATGAGGCATCCTTCCTGATGGCGACGACACAGAGGAACTCTCAATGAAAGCACCAATGTCGGTGTCAAAACCGGCGGATCTCGGGTAGGGGGTCCCGAACTGTGCGTCTAGGCAGATGGTAACAGGAGACAAGGGACACGATGTTTTTACCCAGGTTCGGGCCCTCTCGATGGAGGTAAAACCCTACTCCTGCTTGATTAATATTGATGATATGGGTAGTACAAGAGTAGATCTACCACGAGATCAAGGAGGCTAAACCTAGAAGCTAGCCTATGGTATGATTGTTGTTCCTACGGACTAAAACCCTCTGGTTTATATAGACACTGGAGAGGGCTAGGGTTACACAGAGTCGGTTACAATGGTAGGAGATCTACATATCCGTATCGTCAAGCTTGCCTTCCACGCCAAGGAAAGTCCCTTCCGGACACGGGGCGAAGTCTTCAATCTTGCATCTTCATAGTCCAGGAGTCCGGCCGAAGGTATAGTCCGGCTATCCGGACACCCCCTAATCCAGGACTCCCTCAGTAGCCCCCGAACTAGGCTTTAATGACGACGAGTCCGATGTGCAGATTGTCTTCGGCATTGCAAGGCGGGTTCTCCTCCAAATTTCATGTACCTGTTGAATAATGTCCGGTTTCTTGTAAATGTAGCGCTCCTTGGCTTCTACGCCCAATAATGGCCGTCTTCCACGTGTCAAACGAATACGAAAAGTCAGGGTGTTTTTACATTTACACCCCTAGCCGCGTGAATGAGCCGCCTATTTAAGGGGACGAGGATTTAGATCCAAACCACACCTTCTCCCCTTCGCGAGTATTCATCAGAGCGTATCCGATAGAGGTCCATTCTATCATGGCCGGCCGCCGCAGCTCCTCCTCTCGCGCTTCCAGCCCTTAGCCTGGAGATTGGGAGAGATGCTCCATCCCGCACAGCGAGCTAGTGACGCTCCAGACCAAGGGATTTCTCCCCCCGGCCTATATGGTCCCGGTTCGAGCCGGACTTGCCACCTATAATGGCGGAGAGCAAGTGGAGAGCGCCCCCAATCCCTCCAAAGGAGAGCGGGTATGCCTTGTCCCTTACTTAATAAGAGGGCTCGGATTTCCAATTCATCCATTTCTCTGGGGGCTCCTGGAGTTCTATGGCCTCCAGCTGCACAACCTCACGCCTGCCTCCATATTGCATATCGTGGGCTTCGTAGCCCTTTGCGAGTTGTTTTTGGGCTGCGAGGCTCATTTCGTGCTGTGGAAAAGGCTATTCTGCCTTGTGCCCCGTTCTCAGAAGGGGTCGATATATCAAGTGGGCGGAGCCGAAGTGTGGCGCATCGCCGGGACCGGATATCTATCCGGAACCCTAAAGAAGGCGTCCGAGGACTGGCCTTCGGAATGGTTTTATATAGAGGACGTCCCGCTGCCAGATCCTGTCCGGATCGGCCTCCCTGAGTTCGACAGTGCTCCCCTAAAGAAGCGCATAAGCTGGCGTCCATGGAGCCCTCAGAGGGAAAGTGACAAGGACGTTATTTACCTGATGGGCCGGATAAGATTGTTAGCTCATTCCGGACTGACCATGATCGGGGTCATGGCCGCATGCATCATGCGAGGGGTGCAGCCGCTTCAGTATAGAGGCCACCCCATGTGGGACTTCAATGGGGAGGACGACGCCACCCGCCACGGCCGTAAGGGGCCGGATTTGGCTGCCGCTCTAATAAAGATCTTGTACGCTTTGTACAAGGGAGAAGAGGAGGAATTTCTCCGCGTCAACCCACAGGGTGGACTTTCTATGTACAATCCCCCAAGTTGGGTAAGTGGACACTTTTACTTGCCCATCCTATTTATATTCCTATCATTAAATATTTAGTCTAACGACTTCAACGCAGGAACAGCGCCATGCTGTTAAAGAAATAAACAACCCTCCTCCACAACCCGAGGATCCGGGACGGTCCCTCGACCCGGCCTCTCAAGAGGATCCAGACTTATCTGTGGAGCTGATTGATGGGGTGTTTCATCAATTGAGCAAGGACAACGCCTTGGTGGCCATTACGGCTGATTACCCAGGGCTACTCCCAGCCTCACAGGTAACTGAGACCGAAGTCCCAGCACTTTGAAAAGGGATCTATCCTCGCGTGCTTTCGATTGCCGTATGACAACCGTGTTTTGCAGGGGAGGTCCTTGAGACGGGAGGCCAAGCCTGCGGCGAGTAGCCAATGAGGGGCAGCAAGCCCCCGCGGGCTGAAAAGAAGTGTGGTCCGGATTGAGACGCCGGCGCAAAGGTATAGCGTGCCATCTTATTCCCAGGTGTTATTCCTTCAAGGTATATTAACGCTCGTTCTCTCTTCAGGACGAAGAGACCTCGCCGGACTATATCCGGAGAGGTTGCCAATCGCGCCTCCACCAGCCAGGCTCCAAAGCCTGGTCCAGATGCGGAGGCGAACACAAGGCACACACCGGACGTTCCTCCGACAGAGGATGCGGACAGGCTGTCTGCCACCAATTCCGAGGTGGAGAGTGCCATGAACCACAGGCGTCGCCAGACAGTTCTTCGCGACGCTTGTTTCTCCCAAGAGGCATTGGATGCCTTCAATTCGGGAGATGGGTACCTCCGTGCCGCTCAAAATGGTCTAGCTAGAGCCACGGAGCAATATGTAAAAGACATACGGGTAAGAAAATTTTGGTAATTATATATATACCAGTAGCCCCCGAGACTTGAAACAGTTAGAATAACTGATTTAAGGATCATTTGTTATGCAGGTTCTTACAGAAAAGAACACCCTACTGTCCCAGGAGCTGGAAGAGTGCAAAGCCCAACTTGAGGCCGTACTAGCCGCGGCAGGGGAGCCCAAGGAGACCCCCTCTGGTAATATACGCTTCGAAAGATAAGTATTTTGCGAAGTGTGGCGTGGGTGCAAATCTGACAAATGAAATTGCAGATGGCGCCGGATTAAATCCGGAAGAGCAACAACTCCTACGCCAGCTGAAGGCTGGTGAGAGCGTGCTGACAAAGGTGAGCTGGGAGAAGAACGATCTCCAAGATGCCAACACCAAGCTAGGTGTTGAACTGAAGGATGTTCGTGCCCAGCTGTTGGACTCCGTTAAGGAGAATCAGCGGCTTCGACGCGGCATATTTAGTAAGTGCTTAAACGAACTTTGAAAAAAGAGTTCGGCGAGGAAGTTGACTAATAGAGTAATGTCTGTAGGTATAATAACAGGTCATCCTGCAGAGGAAATGCCCGGTTCTACGGGTGACCTTCTTCCCGAGCTCTCACAACTACACGAGCGAGTTCGGCAGGTGATGCAAGGCGTCGCCCAGGCCTTGTGGCCATCCGTCTCCATGCCCGAAGGCCTTGGAGAGCTTGGAGAGAAGCTGAAGGGAGCATGGCGGCGCTTCCGATTGTGGAAGATGTCGGCCTGCCGTCAAGGCGCCAGGGAGGCCTGGGCCATGGTGAAGACGCGGTACACGAAGGCTGACCCAAACCACATGGCCGAGGTCGGACCCGTGGGGCCCGATGGGAAGGAGAACCCTGTGAGCTTAGTATACGGCGAAGTAGAATTGGCCGCAAAGTATTCCCAACAGGACTGTAAACTAGACAGCCTGTTAGATGGTATTGAAGAGGAATACTATGACACCCCAAAATTTTAACCTTGTTTTATTAATTAAAAATTTTCTAGGAAGTTTAAACTTTTAATTTTTTGGATTTTCTTTTGATTTCAGAGCCATCCTTTTCCTTATTATGGAGTTTTTACCTCAAGTGAAAAACTCTCCAAAAATATTATTAGACTTGTTTAACCTCTCAAGAAAACATTTCTATTATCAGTGGAATTTATACGCACAATTATTTCTCTCTGAGCTTTATTCCTTAAAATGATTTTTCATTAGTTTTGGAGCTCTTTTTGAACTACAACCACTTGATATATTTATTTAAAATTTTCACCAAAATTTGGAGATGTCATGTGATGTTTTTAAATCACTTTTATGCAAAAATATATTTCATTCATTAAATATTTTGAGCTCTACCCCAATTTTTCAAATCTGGTCCAGTGGGCAATTTTGCACTGCAACCCTTTTAAATATTTCTTTCTATCCTCCACCAAAATTTTGGGATGTTCATAGGAGTATATTATTCAACTTTATGCAAAAACCCATTGATGTTCTTTGAAAAATTTGAGTGAATCAACCTCTTTTTCATTCTGGCCCAGTTGGGTGTTTTCAACTGCATCCCTAATAAATTTTGCTCTAGTGGCCATGAGCTTTCTCCTGCTTGTAGTACACCATACCAAACCCTTAAGTCCAGGAGAGTGGACCCATTGGAAGATTTTTGGCTCCTAAAACAATGCCTTTTTCCTTCTGCCCAGAACTGAAGTTTGGCAAAACTTACACTAACACTTTTGAGCTTTTGGCAAACTAACCTCACCACCCTGTGTATCATCTAAAGAGACATTGATCTGGAGAATTTGGCCACCCCAAGAATTGCCTAGATGACCTTGGCATTCTGTCAAACACCCTGAGTGCATAGCCAGTTTTGGCATGATTTTAAGTTTACTTTGTGAACTTGATCATCTGACCTAACAACCATGTCCATTGATCTCCTCACTAACCCTAACCTAGCCCTGTTATTTTCCAGCCCCGCTCAAGCACTCTAGCATGCCTTGGCATATTACCGAGCACGCAGCATGCGTGCTCTGGGCGCGCCCAGAGCGCGCGTTTTGCACGTGCGTGCACCAAGCCGCCGCGTCCCGCTGCCGATGCCCCGCGCTCGCTCTGGCCCTTCCCCTCTCCCAGTCGACGCCCCGACCCCTCCCCTCGCCGCAGAGCCGCCCCTGGAGCTCCACAGCGCCGCCGTCAGGTCGGCAGCGGCGGCTAGCGGGCGGCCACAGTGCGCCCTGCCATGGACGGCGCCGCCCAAGCCACCCCCGCATGCCAGCTGCCCTCTAGAGCAGCCCGAGCTCATCCACAAGCTTGTCCGCAAGCGCTCGTCGCCGCCACGTCCCCCTGCTGCAACAGAATGACGGTCGCCGGCGTTCTTATCCACGGCCATCGTCGGAACCGACCCCGACCGCCTATTTAAGGAGCCCCGAGCCTCTCCGAAACCTCAGGCGACCTCAAGCCACCCCACCTAGCACCCCCGTAGCAGTCAATCGACCAGGGAAGGTCTTCTTCCCCATCTCCGGCCAGTACAGCCGCCGCCGCCCTCCGACCCATTCAGTAGCAACCCGAGCCCCTCCCGTCCAACCAGTGCCACCATGCGATTCCCCTCGACCGTGCGGAGCTGCCCAACCTCTCAAACGCAACCCAGATCCACCGTAGCCCAAACCCCCATTGCCCCCGAAGCTTCCTCCGCCGTGGAGCTCGTCGCCGGCGATTCCCTCCACCCTCGCCGACCCAACGACCATCGGGAGGACCGCCCCGGTCTTGTGGATCCATCCCAACCCTCTGGAGCCCGCGGGGAGCCGCCGTTCGCTGGCGTTGATCGCCGGAGCCCTCACCTCTGTTCGGCCAGAGGAGGACGAAGGCGGGGCGACCGGTCAAACCTGACCAGTGGACCCCCTGGACCCACTGTCAGCGACCCCGATCGAGTCCACGCTGGCGTAAGTGGAAGCGCAAACCCCCGAGTACGTCTTCTCTGCTTCGAAGACGTATTCTGCCCGAAACGTTTTCCCTTTTTCTGTTTTATTTAAAAAAAATAGAATTGACTAAACTTTGACTGGCTATAACTTTTAAAATATAAATCCAAATGACTTGATTCTTTTTCTATCGTTCCTCAAATATTGTCTAGTTTATTTTCATATTTATTTCAAAATTTTCCAAGAAACTTTTTTGTACTGTTTTTAAACTATGTGTTAATTTAAATATTTCCAAAAATAGGATTTGTTGGAGAGAGAAGAAAACTTTCAATGTTTTGGAATGTACCCTGCCTCTCCACAACTTGAAGGCAAGCATTCTGAACCATGGCATAATATTGCCGTGTGTAGTTTGACTTGGTTCCAACGCCACCGTGTCTCGAAGTTTCCAATATTTATTAAGGTGATATGATCCTACTCGTCAGTGCATGTTAATGATACCGTGCTTTTGAACGTGGATATGTCGTGATAGTGGTCACCCTCATATAGCCTTCATACCTACCGGAAGGAAACCGGGAAAGCCTCTGTCTTGGGTAGACACGATGCTTGTCTCCAGTTCCTCTTCGAGACAGTTGTGTCCGATATGGCATGATGAGGTATGCTGAGTGGTGATTCGGTCCATTGGTTTGAAATATATTTGTTATGCTAATCATGCAGGGAATGCCTAAACCTCCTGAGTCGACCGTAGATCGAGTCTTGTTCCAGTAACCCCCATACTTGTTTCGTGCTGCCACTTGCCCCTGCCGTAGGTAGGGTACGGTTCAGTAAGTTGTCAACCCCTGTCCTAGCACACACCGTATAGAGAGGCCATGGTGGAAGATACCGGCTGTAGCTGGTAGGCATGCCACCTGGTCTGGGGGCATGGGTGTTTCCGGTTGGGACCGAGAGGGGAGGCCACCCCTTAGAGCGCGCGATAAAAATTTGATCCCATGCTACGCGAGGTTGTAGCCTCCCCACTTAGAGTTTTGCTTAACAGGTGTCTGGGTGATTCTAGACACGAGTAAAGTTAAGCTGGTGTGTGCAAGTCAGGTGTGTTTTCGACTAAAAGACTGTAGACGGAATTAGTTCCGATGGACTAAAAAAATCCGTTACTCGTGGGTAAAGAGTACACCCTCTGCAGAGATATTGAACCTATTCGAATAGCCGTGTCCATGGTTAAGGACTACAGTCTGGGATGGGTCAAGCGTCGGTCTTCGGAGGAGAAACTACTAAACCAGAATATGGATCATAACTTGTGACGTATGATGATTATGATTATTATTTTTATGGACTAATCATTTATGTTATTTGAATTATTGAGTATCCCTGGGACGGTTCTACCTCCTGGATATTCATCGTGATTATTCTTATATAAGCCCTTTTTGTGGTGTCGCCCAGACGCCCGACTGTGGCATGCGTGTTATTTCATTTACTTATAAGCCCTTTATGTGGTGTCGCATAGACGCCTGACTGTGGCATGTCCGTTATTTCATTTACTTATAAGCCCTTTATGTGGTGTCGCACCGACGCCCGATTGTGGCATGCTTGTTATTCCTTTTATATATAAGCCCTTTCTGTGGTGTTGCTCAGACGCCCGACTGAGGCATGCTTCATATTATTATCCTTTTGAGGCGTCGCTTCAGACACCCGATCGGTGCTTTATATTTTTACACCCTGATTTTTCACTCGTGATTTATTTAAATGATCTACTTGCGTGCATCATGAACCTTATTTCATAACTGACGAAGTGATCATAGAATATTTTAAAGCATGATTTTCAGTGGCTATATTATACCTGTGTTCTTAATGTTTGCGAGTACATTCAAAGTACTCACTGGCTTGTCCCTGGCTATTGTCTTTGCCAGATTTCTTGCGTGGAGAGGAGCATTGTGATGACAGCCCCGGAACCTACGCAATGGAGATAGCAGCCTCGCGAAGATAGGAGTTATCCTGGTCAGCTGTTCCTGTGGGAAATGGAGTCCCATAGACGCTGATGATCCGCAAACCGCTTCCGCCATCAACCACTAGAAACCAATTGTTGTACCCATAGGCCAGAATGGTCTTGTACTTCATATTTTGTATTTTGCTTGGAGTTTCTGTAACAAGTTGGTGTCTCATCAGCTAACAGTAATCCTGGGGCTGGTGAGCACAAGGGCCGCTTTTGGGAAATTAATATCCCGAAAAATCGGTCGTGACAAATACAGTCAGTCAGATTGACTATGTAATTTTAATTGACATGTGTAATGCCTTCTAGCCGGATTGTAGATCGTTTGTCATGGCCGACCTTTTCGCTTCAACCTCGGGACCTGACGGTCCGGAGTGTGTCTGAATACCCTCGCAGTTATATAAGAACCGAGGTATGCATGGAGACCAGGCGTAGGGGTCACTAGTGCTTGAACAGACAAGTGCCCAACTAGTTATGTTATATTACATGGTTAGTAAGAAACATCTTCCAGGGAGAATAGTTCTATTAGGGGTTCCTTTCCCTGGGAGGCATGCCCTAAAGTGCATGTCCATTCTGCGAAAAGAGACGCAAGAAAAACATCTGGGGGCGTATAGATAAATAAGTGAAAAAAGGATCATCTTTAGTTCACCGACTGAATATTCCCTTAAGAACGCTAGCTTTCGGCTTCACCCAGTCTGAGGTACACATGCGGCTGACCCGGCAGTAACAATCGCAGAGGTGCTCCCTTTACCACCTAGCCGAACAATCGGGAACGTAGGGGTAAGCACAGGAACTAGGCAACCCAGCTTGGCCAAAACTTAAGTCGTATCGATGCATATAATGGTGAATAAAAGGTACATGCGGAAGTGTGACACATGTGTTGGGCATGAAGTCCGTATAAATAAGCTTCTGTTTAAAGAAGCCCCCAGGTTTAATGAGCGCGGATAGCGCGTCACTTTATGAGCCTTTAAAGGCTATAAGAGAGAGGGAGGGGGGAAGGAGAGAAATGTAAGACATGAAGTATATAAAAAATGGACAGAGGAAGGAGACGAACACAGAGTCCGGCGCTAGGCATAGAATCTTCGGAGACGGGTTGCGTTCCATGGGTTTGGCTCGAGTCGGTTATCCGATGCATCTCACAGGCGGTACGCTCCACCAGTCAGGACTTGGTCAATTATGAAGGGACCTTCCCACTTGGGCTTGAGTTTGTCCTTTTTCTTGTCCGGCAGGCGTAGAACTAATTCGCCAACGTTGTAATTTTTGGCCCGTACTTCTCTGCTTTGGTATCTTCGAGCCTGCTGTTGATAGAATGCGGAACGGGCTTTTTCCACATCACGCCCTTCCTCCAAGGCATCCAAACTGTCCTGACGATCGAGCTCGGCTTCTCTTTCTTCGTACATGCACACTCGAGGCGAGTCATGAATTTTGTCGCAGGGCAAAACTGCCTCTGCGCCGTACACCATGAAGAATGGTGTGTATCCGGTGGTGTGGTTCGGCGTGGTCCGCATCCCCTAGAGTACGGAGTCGAGCTCCTCTACCCAGTGCGTATTAGATTCCTTAAGGGACCTCACTAATCTGGGTTTGATGCCGCTCATGATAAGACCATTTGCACGTTCGACCTGGCCATTAGTTTGTGGGTGATAGATGGAAGCATAATCGAGCTTGATGCCCATGTTTTTGCACCAGAGTTTTACCTCGTCAGCCGTAAAGTTCGTGCTGTTATCAGTGATGATGATGTGGGGGACGCCGTAACGGTGTACAACCCCGGATATAAAGTCTATCACCGGTCCGGATTCGGCCGTCTTAACAGGCTTGGCTTCTATCCATTTGGTGAACTTATCCACCATGACCAGTAAGTATTTTTTCTTGTGGGTTCCGCCTTTAAGGGGTCCAACCATGTCAAGCCCCCAGACCGCGAAGGGCCAAGTGATGGGGATAGTTTGGAGGGCGGTGGGTGGCATATGGCTTTGGTTTGCACAAAGCTGGCAACCGACGCACCGTTGGACTAAGTCATGGGCGTCTGCCTGGGCCGTCGGCAATAAAAGCCTGTACGGAAGGCCTTGCTTACAAGGGACCGAGCTGCAGCGTGATGACCGCCGAGTCCGGCATGAATTTCAGCCAGGAGGTTCCGCCCTTCCTCTTCGGAGATGCACCTTTGAAGGACTCTGGTAGTGCTTTTCTTATAAAGCTCTCCCTCATGGACTTTATGGGCTTTAGATCACCGCACTATGCAGCATGCCTCATTTTGGTCCTTGGGGAGTTCCTGCCTAGTAAGGTAGGCGAGGAATGGTTCTGTCCACGGGGCGATGACGGCCATTATTATGTGGGCTGAAGGTGTTATTTCATTGGCAGAGCCTCCAATTATGTCAGAGTGTTCGGTGTCGGGCAGTGCGGTTGGGTCCGGCCTGTTATTGCCGGGTTCCCCTTCCCATACTACGGATGGCTTGAACAGCCTTTCCAAGAAGACGTTGGGGGGGGGGGACTACATCGCGTTTTGCGCCGATGCGTGCCAGGACATCTGCCGCCTGATTATTTTCCCGGGCTATATGGTGAAATTCAAGCCCTTCGAACCGAGCTGACATTTTTAGGACGGCGTTGCGATAAGCTGCCATTTTTGGATCCTTGGCATCAAAGTCTCCATTTATTTGGGATATTGCGAGGTTCGAGTCCCCGTGCACCTCTAGGCGTTGAATCCCCATGGATACTGCCATCTGGAGACCATATAAAAGGGCCTCATATTCGGTTGCACTGTTGGAGTCTGTGTACATTATCTGGAGTACGTATTGAACTGTGTCTCCTGTGGGGGACGTCAAAATGACGCCAGCCCCTAGACCGGCCAACATTTTGGAGCCGTCGAAGTGCATGACCCAGTTTGAATATGTGCCGTACTCTTTAGGGAGTTCAGCCTCCGTCCATTCTGCGATGTAGTCGGCCAAAACTTGCGACTTGATAGCTCATCGTGGCTTGTAAGTTATGTCGAACGGGAGGAGCTCAATGGCCCATTTTGCAATCCGGCCCGTCGCGTCGCGGTTGTTTATAATATCGTTAAGTGGCACTTCCGAGGCTACTGTTATTGAACACTCTTGAAAGTAGTGTCGCAGCTTCCGGGATGCCATAAATACCGCGTACGCAATCTTTTGATAATGCGGGTACCGTGACTTGCATGGAGTAAGAACAATGGACACATAGTAGACTGGCTTTTGAAGGGGGAATTTGTGTCCGTCCGTTTCTCGTTCGACGACGAGCACTGCGCTTACGACCTGATGGGTTGCTGCAATGTATAATAGAATTGGTTCGCCAATGTTTGGCGCGGCCAGGACTGGGTTTGTTGCCAAGATGGCTTTTATTTCGTCAAGTCCGGCCGTGGCTGCATCTGTCCACTCGAAGTGTTCGGTGCGCCGAAGGAGGCGGTAAAGGGGTAGGGCCTTTTCTCCCAAGCGGGAGATAAAGCGGCTTAGAGCCGCCACGCATCCAGTTAATTTTTGTATTTGTTTGAGGTCCTTCGGGATATCCAATTGTGACAGAGCTCGGATCTTGGCTGGATTTGCTTCAATTCCTCTACCGGATACAATGAAGCCCAAGAGCTTTCTGGCTGGAACGCCGAAAACGCATTTTTCCGGGTTGAGCTTGATGTCGTATGTTCGGAGGTTATCGAATGTTAGCCTCAAGTCGCCTACTAGAGATTCGACATGTCTTGTTTTAACGACCACATCATCTACGTATGCCTCCACTGTTTTGCTGATTTGGTTTGCCAAACATGTCTGAATCATGCGCTGATATGTTACGCCGGCGTTTTTGAGCCCGGAGGGCATTGTGTTGAAGCAGAATGGGTCGTATGGTGTGATGAATGCCGTTGCGGCTTGGTCTGACTCTGCCATCTTTATTTGATGGTAGTCGGAGTATGCGTCGAGGAAACACAACGAATCGTGTCCTGCGGTAGCGTCGATAATTTGATCGATGGATCTGGTTTGCCAAACATGTCTGAATCATGCGCTGATATGTTACGCCGGCGTTTTTGAGCCCGGAGGGCATTGTGTTGAAGCAGAATGGGTCGTATGGTGTGATGAATGCCGTTGCGGCTTGGTCTGACTCTGCCATCTTTATTTGATGGTAGTCGGAGTATGCGTCGAGGAAACACAACGAATCGTGTCCTGCGGTAGCGTCGATAATTTGATCGATGCGGGGGAGGGGGAAGGGATCCTTTGGGCAAGCCTTGTTAAGGTCTTTAAAATCAACGCACAGGCGCCAGGATTTGTCCTTCTTTGGTACCATCACCAGGTTTGCTAGCCAGTCCGGGTGTTTTATATCTTTGATGAATCCGGCCTCCAATAGCTTGGCTAGTTCCTCTCCCATGGCCTGTCTCTTAGGTTCGGAAAAACGCCGAAGAGCCTGTTTGACTGGCTTAAATCCTTTTAGGATATTTAAGCTGTGTTCGGCTAGCCTGTGTGGGATTCCTGGCATGTCTGAAGGGTGCCAGGCGAAAATGTCCCAGTTCTCTCATAGGAACTCTCGCAGTGCGGCGTCTACATCAGGGTTTAACTGTGCCCCGATGGAAGCTATTTTATTGGGGTCCGTTGGATGGACCTGGAATTTGACTACTTCGTCCGCCGGTTTAAAGGAGGTGGACTTGGATCTTTTGTCGAGTATCACATCGTCCCTATTCACCGTGGAGCGCAGCGCAGTCAGTTCCTCAGCCGCTAGGGCTTCGGGTAGCGCCTCGAGGGCCAGTGCGGCTGTCTTGTTTTCGGCGCGGAGTGCTATGTCCGGATCACTAGCGAGAGTGATGATTCCGTTAGGCCCGGGCTTCTTGAGCTTCATGTACCCGTAATGGGGTATTGCTTGGAAGATTGTATACGCTTCCCGCCCTAGCAGAGCGTGGTATCCGCTACTGAACGGGGCCACTTGGAATGTGACCTCTTCGGACCTGTAATTATCCGGCGTGCCGAACACCACATCTAGTGTGATTTTTCTTGTACAGCGCGCTTCCCGTCTAGGGATTATTCCTCTAAAGGTTGTGTTGCTTCGCTCAATGCGGATCTAGTCTATTTCCATTTTTTGAAGGGTTTCCTCATAAATGAGGTTCAATCCACTGCCGCCATCCATGAGTACCTTGGTAAGACGAAAGCCGTCCACTATTGGACTAAGGACCAATGCGGCTGGTGCTCGGGCTGTTCGGATCACTAGCGTTAAAAGTAATAGCCATGTCACTCCATGGGTTTATTGTTGCTACTTGGTAGACTTCGGCAAGGCTGCGGAGTGTTCTTTTTCGCATATTATTTGATGCGAAAGTCTCGAAGACTGTTAATACCATACTGGTGTCTCTGGGGTGGCTTTATGTGGCTTCTGGAATTAGAAGATCTTTGCCAATTTTTGCCACCTGCCGGAGTATCCAACATGCTCTAAGGCTGTGAGTTGGTGTCGCGCCCTCTGCACTGTGAATTTTACAGGGTCCATTAAGCCATCCTTCCAGTACGGTTCTGTGCCCTGTAGAGGGCTTTTTCTTTTTGGTATTGAACCCGGGTGTCTGGCAATAATGCACCTTTTTTATTTCGGACTGGGTTTGTATTCAGGGCCGGATTGTCTCAAAATTTTATTTCGGTTTTCCAGGCGCTTTCCATCACACAGTACTTTCGTACTATGGACACCAAGTCAGCGAAGCGTGTAATATCACGGCGACTTATGGCGTTGAGTATTCCCTTGTCCGTGCAATTATTGCAGAAGAATGAAATTGCGTCTTCCTCGCGGCAGTCCTTTATCCTGTTCATAACCAGGAGGAATCTGGCCCAGTAATGATGTACTATTTCTTCGGGCTCTTGCCTAATTTGGATAGATTGCTTATGTACGGGTGGGTGGTGGAATCAAATCCGAAACCTCACCCAATCTGAGACCCAGAGGCCAAGGAGTTTCCGAACTCGGAAGTTTGGATTCTTGGATGCTGTCCAATGAATCTAGCCCGTCGCCTGACTTTAAGTTCAGGTCTTGAGTGATGTCTTCCCCTCCGCGGGTATCCGGCTTGGAGGGATCGGGAATCCGGACATAGCTAGTCCTTAAGATAGATGAAGGGTCGCCGCACTGTCCCTCTACCACGGTAACGTGATGGGTGACCTGGGGAGAGTTAATCTCTCTCAGATCGGGTTTAGGCCCAATCTGGTCGTAATCCGTAGCGACTCCCAGGGCGGCGATGCGATCCAAGAGCTCGTTTAGGGAAGAGAGCTCCATTGGATCCAGCTGCTCGGCGAATTCCGAGCTGACGTGAAGATTGCTTTCGATGACCCGAGAGGTCATCATCGGCGCAACAGCCGAACAGGCAGTCATAAGGAAACCACCTAGCCGGAGAGTTTGGCCGACAGCCAAAGCTCCCTTAGCAACGGTGCCGTCTTTAAAGACGGGATGAGGCATCCTTCCTGATGGCGACGACACAGAGGAACTCTCAATGAAAGCACCAATGTCGGTGTCAAAACCGGCGGATCTCGGGTAGGGGGTCCCGAACTGTGCGTCTAGGCGGATGGTAACAGGAGACAAGGGACACGATGTTTTTACCCAGGTTCGGGCCCTCTCGATGGAGGTAAAACCCTACTCCTGCTTGATTAATATTGATGATATGGGTAGTACAAGAGTAGATCTAATACGAGATCAAGGAGGCTAAACCCTAGAAGCTAGCCTATGGTATGATTGTTGTTCCTACGGACTAAAACCCTCCGGTTTATATAGACACCGGAGAGGGCTAGGGTTACACAGAGTCGGTTACAATGGTAGGAGATCTACATATCCGTATCGCCAAGCTTGCCTTCCACGCCAAGGAAAGTCCCTTCCAGACACGGGACGAAGTCTTCAATCTTGCATCTTCATAGTCCAGGAGTCCGGCCGAAGGTATAGTCCGGCTATCCGGACACCCCCTAATCCAGGACTCCCTCAAGGGACCTGGACCATGATAGATGGTGGAGAAGCAGACAAGGCTTCTGATTGGGCTGTGTTAGCAACAAGATCAATAACAGGGTTGGAAAAAATTGCAACAGCCTGATTTGTAGTGTCAGTAAGAGGATGATCAGTAGAGACTGAATTCCCAATGATGTCGTTAACAGAGTTCACTTGTATTTACAGAAGCATAGGGTCCCGTCTGGCTGACTCTGGCTATAGGGTTACTTGAAGAACGGTTTCTTGTATTATTTGATCTTGCAGTAGTCTTGCACAATTGGGTCATGTAGCAGAGGATCTTGTAACTATAGCACTCCTTCATCAGCAACTTGTAGAAGACCCCGCTCAGGCTCAACAATGACCTGCAAAGGGAACTCTTGAACTTGTATTGGGTGCTCTGGTTGTGAAATTGAGCTGGTGGACTGAGATCGAAACCTGCCATTACTTCCAGAGCAAGCACATGTAAAGGGGCAAGCAGTTCCTGCAACTCATTTGGGTTGTTGTGGACTCCACCAATAGACTTTGCTGAGCTAGTAGAACCTGGAAGTCCCAGGGAGGGAGTAATGCCACTACTATCATCTTTATTGTGTTGATCAACCTGCATGTCTGGAGAGCCCATGGGGTCATTAAGTTCCAAGAATTCCCTTGCCTGAATTTCCATATCAACATTGTGCTGCTCTCGCATGGCCAAGTGACCCCATCTTTCTTCCTCTGCTGCCTGCTCCAAGTTCCCATTTTCCTGTTGGTTGTCTTGCACGTTGTTTTCCTGCTGCACGAGGTGGAAAGCAACTGGCCCCAAAACATGGTTGTTCTGATTAGGGTGATGGAATTGTTCCTGAGGACTCGGGTGAGGATTCCCATCTACAGGCACTGGGTCCTCATCTGGTGGCCCCTCCAAAGGAATGTCTTGAAATATGATAATAGGGAAGGTCTAGGACTATCCTCTGAAGCTGTTTGTACCAGAGACAAGGATACTGACAGGTATGTCTCCGAGCACGTCCACACTGACTTTTATCGCAACAGCAACATCTGTAGATTTTGATCTATCCCAGGACATCAATCTCCTGAAACTAGCAGTGGCATTGGAAAGTTCAGTAAAGTTTCTCAAATCTGCTAGAAAACCCACCAACAACAACTATACCTCTCTGTTAAGAGGGAACTTCTTCCAATTGAGACCTTCATTGCGCTTTCAGAAAATCGGATGGATATCATCATATAGATGTGGGGCCCTACTAACCAAGAAATCCCTATCTGCAACACTGTTTAGGCGGACGAAAGTTTGACCAAAAGGGCATTTAGCGATGGCTGAGACTGCAATGCGTCTGAACTGAAAGAACTCCAACAAGATCTCTCTGACATTTGTGAAAACAGCCTCACCTTGAGGCAACGAAACAATGGTGACGATGGTTAGGTCCTCATTTGTCAGTGCCATGGGCCCATGAATGACCCGAGCACGAGCCTGGCGACCCTCCACCTCGATCGCATGGAAGCCAGCAGGCAGAAAAGGTTGCGGATCGAATGGGAACTTAGCCATATCCAGCGATGGAGGCAATGTGGTGAGGCGAAGGGAGGTGGTGGAAACCCCAGGCGTGGTGGATGAATGCTGCGGCAGCAGGGAAGGTCGGTTGGAATACGAGATGTCGGGGGCTCTGGTTTCACTAACCATGTGGGTCCGCTCCGGTAGGTGGCTAGAGTTACGGCTATTACCCAAAATAGAGGTGGGCTCGCGCGGATTAGCAGGTTGAAAATCGAAAGCCGGAGCGTTAATTGCTCCTCCAAATCTTCAATTAGCTTGAATATGCCCCAGCCTTTTGCAGCCCTTGCAACGAATACGGCTCGTGCACTTGGGCCGAAGATGGCCTGAGGCAAGACACCGGACACATAAAGGCCCACGATTAGGATGGGCTGGAGGAGAGTTCCGGGAGGGAGGGGCCCAGAAGTTTGAAATCCCGACAATCCCGCCCGGCCAAGGGAAACGTTATTGGGGGAAGTTAATATGGGGTTTAAGACAGGCAAGGAATGCTCCAGGCGTTCTGAAGCCGATGCTGCACGCGGGTTTCCTAATCTAATCTCATGAACTGGAGTAGAGAAAACTCTAGGGGGGTTGAACTGCATCTGCATATGATCTGCGCTCTTTCGATCGATTAACCAAGGTCCATTCTTCTTCTAGCACTTGCTGGTAAAGCTGGAATTCCTTTCTATAATCTGGACCTCCATTACCCCAAAGGAGAAAACCGATATTGAATAGAAGAAACGTTTCCACCTTTAACGATTGCAAAACCAACCTCCTTTGAGGAAACACTAACTTTGGAAGACCAATTTTGGAAGCAGCTGACTTTGAAACGAGAGGCATGACCTCAAAAGCATGATTGGAGAATAAGACACACTGAATCATTGTTGATCCGAAATTTAGATCTCGAGAATTCAGCCACCAAGATGAATTCCTTGAGTTTTCCACCTTCCGAGTGATTGATGGGAACCCCAAACTCCTTCCTGATGAAAGCTTCGAAGGCGAGACCCTTCTCAAACTTGAGATTAGAGAAAGCCATGAGCGGTTGCCGGTGCCAGAGCGGCAGATCGGAGGTTCAGCAGCGGTTGTGGCCGCCGTGGAAGGAATTGCCAGCGGCTTGAGAACGGCGTGAGAGGGTGGTGGCCGCCGCGGCCAGCGGCGGGGCTAGGTGGAGCGAGGGCTAGGTACTCATGCACTCAGCTACAGTACCTATCTTTTTCTACGCGAGGGAGCTGAACTCGCAAAGCTAGTAAATCCTCACACCACATACTTAATCTGAAAAACAGCACGTGAAAGCCAAAGAACCACAATATCTGGAAACAACTACAACTTATTACAGCAAAAAGACAAGTACTAAACCTCTGATATTATGGGCTACAGGACTGGACGACAAAACAACTGCCTCTCCCATAGAGGACTCTGTAATAAACCAGCAATCCTGAGAATCATCGGTGCCACCCCTTCTTTATGCTGATTTTTTTTAAATGCCATTACATTATATTTCATACTCCGTACTTATCAAGGAGTATTAATTGTTTCATGCCAGTGGTTAAGATCTCGTCAAAAGAAGAAGGAAATATGTCATGGTAACTTTGTATTGTTAGGAGACATGCACAATGGACTCACTTACTGGAAAAAAAATTATATGAGACCAGGTCTCACGGCTAACAGGTGAGACCCGCCCTGATGGATGACACGTGACATTCACAAATCCCAAAGCATCTAATCTCCCCTCCCCCCCCCCCCCCCCCCCCCCCCCCCCCCCCCCTCCTGATTTCAAGTGGAGGTGGGGTAGATGCTTTGTGATTTGTGAATACCACGTGTCATCCATCAGGATGGGTCTCGCGTGAAACCTGGTCTCATAGAATTCTTTTCCTCATCCACTAATGCACACGCACACAGCCTACTGATAATTTCAGATTTACAATTGCACACATGTATAGTCCCTTTGTTCGTTTCTAGTGTTGTCACTTGGAAAATCATAAAGGAAGCAGTTCCTTTTCCGGTCATCGTTGATGGCAACATTCTCGATGTTTTATGCACCAGCTGAGGTAATCCAGGAGTAGGTTTTTGAAGCAATCTTTTTCTGTTCATCAAAACATGCTATGTGCATCACTTTTATTCTTTCAACAAAGAACATTGGTTCGCAGTTAGACATGCACAACCCCATATACACGAACAATTCCGTAGCTTGGCTAGAATTGAACCAAGGAATAACCAAAGGAAAGAAAAGGCACACAGTAAAAGAATCGCCAAATTTTACGAAGTGCCTATTTCATGGTCCAGTGCCTATTTTTATAGGAGAGATGCCTAATTAAGCGTCTGCCAAGTACAAATAAGCACCCGTGCTTAAAAAAAGCGTGGTTTATTTCTCTAAGCATCTCCCCTAACCACCTTGCATTGTACAAGGCCTTAGCTGACTAGGAGAGAGAGAGAGAGGGGGGGGGGGGATGCCACGTGAGCAGCGATTGGTCGAAACCGGCCGAGTCAGTAGCGAAACCGTGTCGCCTTTCCACAAGGACGAAAAATGACTGGTTTGGAGAGTTCGTGGAGCTGTCTCTCTGGTTTGAGAGTCGAGGGACCAAAGTGGGAGTTGAGGGAACAAAAATGGATTGTTCATGTTTTTTGAAGCATCTAAAATCTTCCTCTGATCAAAACAAGCTGCGTGCATCACTTTTATTATTTCAACAAGGAACATTGATTTGTAATTAGACATGTATAGTCCCTTTGTTCGTTTCTAGTGTTGTTACTTGGAAAATCATAAAGGAAGCAGTTCCTTTTCCGGTCATCGTTGATGGCAACATTCTCGATGTTTTATGCACCAGCTGAGGTAATCCAGGAGTAGGTTTTTGAAGCAATCTTTTTCTGTTCATCAAAACATGCTATGTGCATCACTTTTATTCTTTCAACAAAGAACATTGGTTCGCAGTTAGACATGCACAACCCCATATACACGAACAATTCCGTAGCTTGGCTACAATTGAACCAAGGAATAACCAAAGAAAAGAAAAAATGGCAACCAGTGAAAGAATCGCGAAATTTTACGACATGAACTCGCTTTGCAGGTTGAAGCAAACAATCGTCAAATTTTACCATGCATGCACGTACGTGCGCAGCTGCTGCACTACGTATACGTGCTGCACTTATTAGTAGTGGTTGATTGCGCGGCAGTTCTTCCTGATCTGGCCCTGGTAGCCGGTCTTGACCTCGATGCCGGCCATCTTCACCATGGCCTTCTCGAACCTGTCCTCCCACCACCCGGGGATTTTGGCGTTCTCCACCACCATTCTTGCCGTCTCCGCCGACGTCATGAGCGCCGCGTCAGAGGTGAAGAGCACCGTGTGCGACAGCACGTTCTTGTAGTACTGCCTGTCCAGCCTGTTGGGCGTCACCACGTCCTGCATCACCGTCGGGTCATTGCCGCCCGGCGTAGCGTCGGCCGGGCACTGGCCCCTCAGGAACGCGGCGAGGCCGCCGTTGATGTCAGAGGGGGTGTTGAGGCGGTCGGAGACGAAGGACGAGCAGTGGGAACGCCCGATGGTGTGCGCGCCGGAGAGGACGACCAGGTCCTCCGCGTTGAGGCCCTTGATGACGAAGCTAGCGACGAGGTCGCTGAGGTTGGACGTCGGCGGGACCAGGAACTTGAGCGGCTCGGAGGCGTTGGAGAAGGTGCCGTCGCGGCGGCCGGACGGCATCTGGAAGTTTATCTTGCCCCTGCTGAGGATGCAGGATGCGTCACGGGCCGCGAAGGCGACAATGTCTGCACAGGAGACGACGCCCGGGCAGGCCACCTCGAGGGCGTCCTTGATCGCGTCAATCAGCTCAAAGCCGCGTAGGGTAGGGTCGTTCGGCGGGCTGAGCTTCTCCGGCGTCGGGCTGAACGGGGTCGGGTCCAGGAGGACGGAAGCATCACAGCCCTAATAATCATCAACTCAACGAGATTAATCGAGTCTGACTAATCAGCTATGTACGTACATACGTATATGTTTGCAAATTCGTTAGTACCTCGACGAAACAGTCGTGGAAGAGCATGCGGATCATGGCGGCGCCATTGCCGGGGTTCTGGGAGACGGCCTTCTCCATGACGCCCTTGACGACGGCCTCCGCCTGGGGGCACTTGTCGTGGTAGTAGCCGATCTCCAGTGGCCAGAAAGGGCTGGCCTGGCATCCCACTGCGAGGAGCAGCAAGGCACAAGCCACCAAAACCTGCAGCTTTGCAGCAACAGCCGCCATTTCTATTTCTTCGAAGCTAGCAGAAGAGAGATCAAGTGTGAGAAGTGCTCGATCGGTGGAGAATAATGCCTGTATGTTGATATACCTCCAGCAGGAAGCTATCTATATATAGGTGGACACTCGAGGACCTAGCTTGTCCGACAATATATGCACATATGTTGGCATGTGCTTAAAATCAACCATGATTATCTTGGCTTCGTTGGAACGTTATTGCACCGGGTAGTTGCCACCAATCGTCGTTGAATTTGAATTCACTCACTTTACTCCTCCCAGTGGCACCGAAAACTAATCGAAGACGTCTTCGGTAATGATATGATTGCTAAATCTCAGTCGATTGAGACTTAACAAGGTCTCAGCCGTTGTTATATTGATGAGATCTTAGAGCAACTCCAATGGGCGACCCATTTCGTCCGCGGCCGTCCGTTTGGGTCGGCGCGGACAGAAAAGGCGGCCCAACGCACCGACCCAAACGGACGTGCGTCCGCTTTTCGTCCACGGGCGACCCATTCTCGGCCCAATTTTTAGCCTGATTTGCGTCGACGCGGACACGCGACGGACGCGCGCTTGCTTTCCTACTTCTGTCCCCGGACCCGCTCATCTGTGGCACATTGGCCTTCCCTCTCCCCAGCCAACAAGCAACCCTCGCCCCCGCCTCCTCCGTCACCGACGCCGCCGCCCATTTTGCCGGCGACTCTTCCAGCTGCCGCCGCCTCCACATCCACCCAGCAACGCCGCCCCTGCCCCCAGTCGCCCGCCGCCGCTGTTTTGCTGCCGGGGAGCAAGCTGGTTCCCCGCCGCTGTTTCCCCCACGCCCAGCCGCCCCGCGACCAAAAAGACGCCTCGCCGCCCCAGCCACAGACAACCGACACGCTCGTCGGACGCCGTCACCCTCGTCGGACGCCGGCCGGGCAGCTAGCTGGTCTGTGGGCGCCGCGTCTCCCCTCGCCGGCCGTCTCCTTCTTCGACGCCCGCAAGCTGTTCGACAGTTTGCCAAGGTACGAAAATGGACTCCACCGACGAGTTCTTTTTCCACAATTTCCTTTGCGACTCCGACGATCCGTCCGACGACGAGGAGATATTGGCTGCTGTGTTGGTCCATCACCACCTCAACAACCATCGGCCGTTATTCCGTGGCTCCATTCTGGGCCACCTTCCGGCGTTGAATCGTAACCGGGAGAGCGGGCATTTCCTTCTCTAGAAGGACTACTTTGATACAACAAACCCATTGTTCAAACATCACAAATTCCGCCGCCGGTTCCGTATGAGTAGGCATGTTTTCAACCGTATTAGAGAGGGAGTGGTCGGCTATGATGACTACTTCGAGTGCAAAGAGGATGCCGTCGGCAAGATTGGTTTCTCCTCTTGTCAGAAATGCACTGCCGCCATCCGAATGCTTGCATACGGAGTGCCCGATGATCTCATTGACGAGTATGCCCGTATGAGCGAGTCTACATGCCTAGAGTCCCTGTATAAGTTTTGCAAGGCTGTGATTGCTGTATTTGGCCCTGAGTACTTGAGAGAGCCGACAGCTGAAGATACAGCCCGTTTGTTGGCGATGAATGCTAGCAGGGGCTTCCCGGGGATGCTTGGCAGCATAGACTGCATGCACTGGGAGTGGAAGAACTGCCCTTCTGCTTGCCAAGGGCAGTATAAGGGACATGTCAGGGCTTGCACTGTCATACTAGAGGCCGTGGCGTCTCAAGATCTCTGGATCTGGCACTCTTTCTTTGGCATGGCTGGATCACACAATGATATCAACGTGCTTCAACGCTTGCCGGTGTTTGCTAGGCTTGCCGAAGGCAACAGCCCACCGGTGAACTTTACTGTCAACGGCCACACCTACGACAAAGGGTATTATCTGGGTGACGGTATCTATCCTCAGTGGACCACTATTGTCAAGACAATACCCAACCCTGTCGGAGAGAAAAGGAAAAGATTTGCCCAAGAGCAAGAGAGTGCTAGAAAGGATGTCGAGCGTGCCTTTGGTGTTTTGCAATCTCGATGGGGCATCGTTCGGTATCCTGCTAATACTTGGAGCACGCAGAAACTATGGGAGGTGATGACTGCTTGTGTGATTATGCACAACATGATCGTAGAAGACGAGCGCCCGGAACGTCTGTATGATCAAGGCTTTCAGTTTCAGGGTGAGAATGTTGTGCCTGAGCATGGAGTAGCGGCAGCATTTGAGCAGTTCACTCAGTTTCATGAAGACATGCGTGATTGGGAAACTCACGTGCAACTGCAAAATGATTTGGTTAAGCATATGTGGACTCATGTTGACAACCAATAGATGTCTCTTTTTCATTCGTTTTGTAAAACTATGTGAAACATTTTTATTTTTATTTGGCCTGTAAACTATACTATTTATTTGGACGGACTATTTTGTTTGTTAAATTTTCATTTCACCATATGTGAGAATGCAATGCAAAATTGGGCGGCCAGCCGGCCACGCCTGCACATATGGGTCGGCGCGTTGGGCGCGCTGCCGACCCATATGAAAAACAGGGCGGACGCCGGGCGGGCGGCCGACCAAACGGACAAAAAGCGGACAAAATCGCCGTCCGTTTGGGTCGGCCCGTTGGAGTTGCTCTTATGTAGAAATCCGTGCATTTTTTATTTTTTACTTTATTTCTATATGTTGTGTCACTCAATTGAGACTTGGCTAAGTAGTCGAAGTCATTGAGATCTTACCACAAATAGGATATTTTGTAGTGACAGCTAGCAATTCACTAACCCTGATGGTTACATGCGGTTGACTCGACTGATGTATGAACCGGTAATATACATAAGCTAGAGCTAGCTATTTCGTAATACTAGCTAGAGAGCAGCTGATTGACGTAGCCAGTTAGAGTGCAAGCGGACGCGTCCACGACGTCTGAAAGCGTCCGCGAAACCGAAAAAGAAGCTAATCACGGTTACTTCAACAAACATCCCAATACAAAAAATGATCAACGCAAACTGTTGTGGACTTCGAGGGACGCGTCTGCGGCAACATCCCTATAGCCAGCTCTGTGTTTCTTTCTTTCCTGTTTTGTGTATATATACTACGATACAATATGATCCACCGTACCAGTGGCAGATGGGGATGACTGTTTTTCCGGTCGCTGAGAGGTCATGTAAATTAAGAAGCTTTCGTTGATAAAAAAAATTAAGAATCGTTTGTGCTACGTCTTAGGGCTTCTTTAAAGGGCATCAACTTTAAAGGGCACGCGGGCATCAACTAATAATCCCTTGGTAGTGGTAGTAGTATGAGCTTTTAGCAGGTGAGACGTTTGCTCCAGGAAGCCTCATAGTATGCTTTAATTGGGTCGTCTCTTTGACCGTTCATTTGTCACGTCTGATCACTATTAGCTACTCCATTCGTCTCATAATATAAAATGTTTTTTAACACTAGTGTAATATCAAAAAGCGTCTTACATTATGGGACCGAGAGAGTAATTTTTAGTTAGCTGAGACGTTAAAGCTAAACTGATATGCATATTGCTCGTAATTTACAGGGAGTGCCTCGAACTCATTTAGATGGGATATAATTTAGTCTCATTCAGGTGGAAAACAAAATAGATAGAGAAGGAGTACCAACCCACGTCAGCACACACTCATCTTATAGCATCACATTCAATGGCTATAAAAGTGAATGAGACATAATTAGAACTCAACTAGATGAGTTCTAGCAAAACCGTAATTTATATGAAGGCTATGGCAACGCTCGTGCGAACTGGCCGACAGCTAGCGTGTGGAATGCAAACTCTTTTTCATGTTCCCTGAAAAAAAAGAATAAAAGAGTTGCAACTCGCCACGATGAATTTTAAGGGAGAAAATGAATTTTGAGTCGGACCGTGAGACTGTCGATGTGATACTTTATTTTTTCTTCTGTATTTATTACTGCAGAGTACGACTGGAACAAAACAAGGAATGAGCTACTGATGGTGTCAATAATGTTGAAGCCACTTGTAGTATAGCTAGCGAAGATCAAAATGTCAGTATTACTTTTTATATTATAAGTAACTTGAACGATTTGCTAGAAATTGTCATTTAGGGCCAGTTTTTTTGGGCGGCTTAAAAAATAAACTGCCTCTTCCCAGCTTAAAAAATAAGCCGTCTCTAAAATTTGTTGAGACTTTTAAATTAAGTATTTCATAACTAGTTTAGAAGTCACAATGAATAAGAGATGCGGCTTATGGGAAATGCTGGGGAGGAGGCGGCTTATTTTTTAAGCTGCCAAAAAGAACCGGCCCTTAGTAAACTCCATAGCAGCTTACCATCTAGGTAATAACGCGTCGTTTAAATTTGTATGTTGTTGGTTGCAAGATGATGATTTTCTTGACGTGGTGTCAAAAGAGTGGCGAGATGAGCAACAAGTATCCATCTCTATGCAGATTTACATCTGAGGTTGTCTTGGAGGCGTAATCGGTCAAACAGTACTCTGAATGCCAAATCTCATAACTCCGAGCACATCTTCGGCCCCAGATGAGATTGGATGGCGATGATCCAAAGAACAAAGTTGTTCATTTTGATCATACGACGATTTTTCATATTGGACAACTTTTCAGTTGAGGCCATTATGATTACCTTTTCTATCGTATCGAAAACTAGTGTCAATACACTCTCTGCCACAATTGCTATCTCACATATGATTGATAATGTCAGTATGAGGGCAAGTAATCCCATTATATTCACTGTTTCTGCATGTTCCATCCAAAAACGTGCCCCACCCTTAGTATATTTTGCCTCTATTTCCTTCTTAGTGAATAGGTAGGGCTTTTATGGTTGCAACAAGAGTGAGGTTGTTTAGTTGCACTTGCATGGATTTGATCATTAGAATCTGCATGGCCAATCATATTTAGCCAAACTATTTTCTAAAACTTACATGGATTAAGAAATTGTAATGTGTGTCTGAGATTATTTTTGTGAGGGAAATATGTGCCTCAGTTGTGTTGTGTTTCTTTCTACAAAAAAAGTTGTGGTGTTTGCCTACTCTCACAAAAGAACTTCTGTAGTTCAGCTGGAGGGCACGGTCCAACCAACTTAGCTAGCCACCAAGGACAAACCAAGGCAGAATATTCTACCTTCCTTTCCGCATAGAGAAACTTATGTTTTGTTCTTAGGGCACATTCCAAGTGGTTGACAAAATCAAAACAAGGCGCGTTGACATATGTATCTTCATCCTATCATTATTATTTCAGAGAAGGCCATTTGCAATGTGATGTGAGGAATATATAAGCCGGATTTTTTGATCTGCAGCGGATTCTAGCTTGTGACTTTTGATTGTTGTCAACACTAGTTTGACCATTTACGTGTCATCTCTAGTTCAAGGTTATAAGAGTACAATTGGACACTCAAAAAATCTAGCACCTTCGCTACTACCAGTAATTTTTTTAAAGAACAAACTAATGTAACAATAATTAAAATTTGAATTACATTTTTTAAAAGAATTGGGAAATTCACAAACAAACGTTAAATTTTTTGACAGGGCGGAACTATCTACAAATAGAGACAAAAATATGATATTTCTAGTGGTAAATAATATCAAAGCTAGTGCATTCAACAAGAATTTCACAAATATTAAGTCTATGATTAATTCAAAATAGAATCTAAAATATATTGACAATCAAGTGTACATATGATTTGAAGTTCAAACGGAGAACATTGTTCAGATATAAGTTCATTTTATTTATGACCATTCAGTTTCTATAAGTCAATTCAAACATCATAATACGAGATGCTTGACATATTCGTCTACAAGTTCATTCAAATCTAACAGCATGCAACACCACTTCTTGGTTGCTGTAGGGACCTAGTTCATTCATCATCTTGTATTAGATTATAACCCTATAGCTATGGAATAAAACTCCCTTACTCCCCGCACAAAAAAATCTAAAAAATCCTGGAGTTATTTTTTAGTTGTTTGACATATCAGTCCACAAGTTTCAAAAATTTAGGTCAGAGAATGCCCCCATCTCGCTGACTCGCTCTCTTTAATTAAGAAGGTTGTCAGGAGTAGACGCCCCTAGGAGGGAGGGAGGGAGGGAGGGAGAGAGAGGGAGAGAGAAACAGAGCACTATGTATTGTATAAGAAATTAAGCAGCCCGTTGTCGATCGGTGGAGAATGCCTTATCGAGCAGGAAGCTATCTACTTATATCGGAGGACACTCGAGGACCTAGCTTGTTGGAGAATATATGCACATATATATGTTGGCATGTGCTTAAAATTAACAATAATTATCTTGGCTTCGTTGGAACGTTACTACACCGGGTTGTTGCCACCGATCGTCACTGAATTCGCTGCTCCCACCGAAAACTAATCAAAGGGCGTCTTCGGTCCGTAATGATATCATACACAAATAGTAAACAAACAGCTAGCGTAATGATATCATACACAAATAGTAAACAAACAGCTAGCTGTTCACTATATGAAGCGGCCATATGCATAAGTTGGAGCTAGCTATTTCGTAATAGCTGGATCGAGCAGCTGATTGATGTAGCCGGCACCGTGTTTCTTTCTTTCCTGTTTTGTGTATACGATACAATACGATCCACCGTACCAGTGGCAGATGGGGACGCCTGTTTTTCCGGTCGTTGAGATGTCACATACGTTATGAAGAACGTTTCATGTGTGCTTCATCTTCTTCAACTCTGTGCTTTCATCATGCGTTAATGAAGACGTCACATACATTAATTTCCACTTTCTTTGAGGCCACGCGGGCGTCAACTAATAATCCTTTGGTAGCATGAAAAAAATTAGGCTTTTAGCAGGTGAGACGTATACTTACGTACGCTCCAGGAAGCGTCATGGTACACTTTAATTGCGTCGTCTCTTTGACCAGTTCATTTGTCACGTCTGATCATTAGCTAGTTTTTAGTTAGCTGAGATGTTAAAGCTAAACTGTATGAGGGCTGTGGCAACGCGCGCATGCGAACCGGCCGGCGGTTAGCGTGTGGAATGCAAAATCTTTTTCACTTTCCCTGAAAAAAGAAGAAGAATAAAAGAGTTGCAACTCACCACGACAAATTTTAATGGTGACAATGAATTTTGAGTTGGACCGTCAGATTCTTGATGTGATAGGAGTACTTCATTTTCTCTTGTGTATTCATTACCGTGGACCAGAACTGGAACAAACCAATGAATGAGCTACTAATGGTGTCAATAATGTTGAAGCCACTTGTAGTACTGCTAGCGAAGATAAAAAATGTTAGTATTACTTATTCTAGTATATGTAACTTGAACGATTTCGTGATTCGTCCGGTCGGAGGAACTGTATTCATTACCGTGGACTAGAAACAAACCAAGGAATGAGCTACTAATGGTGTCAGTAATGTTGAAGCCACTTGTAGTACTGCTAGCGAAGATCAAAATGTCAGTATTACTTATTCTAGTATATGTAAATTGAACGATTTCGCGATTCGTCCGATTGGAGGAACATGTGCTCTTTTCTCTTATATTGGACATGACTGCAGCAGGGAGGCGACATTGACAAGCTGCACTCAGGTGCCGAAATGATCGGGGCGAGCACGATGCCACTGATGAAGGCGTGTGATGCTGCGAGTCATCCGGTCGGAGGAACATGATGGACGCGCTTCGTCTAGGGTTGTTTCCTGATACTTGTGATGAAGGCTGTAATAGTTTGGGTGTTCTGAACTGTATGTGCTGCCAGGTTTTCGTCCCACAACATTCGTTTCGACGGCGAGCGAAATGGCAGTGGGTTTTCTGGTAGTGTTCGAACTCGCTCTACCTCTTTCCCTCCTCCTGACATTGTTCTTTGAATTCCGTTGTATTTCCGTTCTTTGCAATGGAAAGGGGTAAAGCCCAGTTCGAAAAAAAAAACTTCATTTTCTCTTTTGTATTCATTCCGTGGATTACAACCGGAATAAACCAAGGACTTAGCTATTAATGGTGTCAATAATGTTGAAGCCACTTGTAGTACTGCTAGCGAAGATCAAAATTTCAGTATTACTTATTACAGTATATGTAACTTGAACGATTTCGCTAGGGATTGTCGCTTAGTAAACTCCATAGCAGCTTGCCATCTAGGTAATGATGCGTTGTTTAAATTTGTATGTGGTTGGCTGCAACATGATGGTTTCGCTGACATGGTGTTGAAAGAGTGGTGAGATTAGCAACGAGGATCCATCTCTATGCAGATTTACATCTGAGGTCATCTTGGAGGCTTAATCGGCCAAACGGTATTTTGAATGCCAAATCTCAGCACTCCGAGCACATCTTCGGCCCCAGAGATGAGATCGGATGTCGATGATCCAAAGAGCAAAGCTGTTCATTTTGATCATACGGAGATTTTTCATATTGAACAATTATTCAGTTGAGGCCATCTTGATTACGTTTTCTATCATGTCAAAAACTGGTTGTCAACACACCCCCCTGGCACAATTTCTATCTCACATATGATTGATAGTGTCAGTATGAGGGCGAGCAATCCCCTTATATTCATTGTTTCCGCATGTTCCATCCAAAAACATGCGCCCCACCCTTAGTATATTCATTAGAATCCGCATGGCCAACCCTATTTAGCCAAACTATTTTCTAACACTTACATGGACTAAGAAATTGTAATGTGTGTCTGAGATTGTTTTTGTGAGGGAAATATGTGCCTCGGTTGTGTTGTACTGCTTTCTACAAAACAAGTTACGGTTAATTATCCTTTTGCCCTCAGTGGTGTCCATGTACCCAGTTTTGCCCTCAGATGCGAATTGTGCTCAGTTTTGCCCCTAGTCCGTGCGCACCGACTCGTTCCGTGAACTCTGCCGTCTCCGTCAGGTCAACCTTTTGACTCGGCCCTTACAGGTGGGACCAGGCGGCAGAGACGACCAATTTTATTCAGACCGTTGCATGCGTGGCTTGTGGGACCCAGCAGAGAGCCATTGAGCAGAGAGCCGTTGGCGGGTGTGCTATATAAGCGGGCGACAGCAGCGGTGACCACGGCGACAGAGAGCATGGCGGTGACCACGACGAGAGAGAGAGCACGGCGGCGGGAAGCTAGCAGTGGAGGGCGCGGCGGCGTTGAGATCCCCTTCGGCTCCGAGCTCCATGTCTTCCTCAAGCTCCCGCGCCACCTCGCGGATGCAGAGCCGGGCGTGTGTGGACATGCCTGTCTTCGTCTGTCCGCGGTGCCGGGCGGGCGTTGATCGGAGGGTTTCTCAGACACCGAGGAATAGAATCGTTCGTTCTACGTGTGCAGCGAGAATGGGGTAAGAATCGGGGCAATTGCACCATTTTCGTGGTCGGGATCTTTGAGCAATGGGTTGATCTGTTTGGTGTTCATGCAGGTGACATGCTTCTTTGTTTGGGTCGATGCTCTGGACAAGACTCTGATGAATGAACTGCAAGAAGAGCAGGAAGAATGGTTGCGCATGCTGCCACGAACGGAAGTGGCCGCACCACGAGCTCCGGAAGAAGAGATGGAGGGCGAAGCACGCACTGACAGAGAGCTAGCTGTTGAGCTTAGGATGTTGAAGAAGAAGGTTAGGAAGCTTGAAGATCAAGCACTACCAATACCCATTTGCAAATACTTTTGGGCATTTGTAGGTATGGTAATTGCACTGGTTGTGATGTTGAAAATGTATGGAAAGGCATGAATTATGGAGAAATTTGTAATCTTGAAATTGTTTGAGAAATTCACCTAGTTTAAATGTTGGTTAAAGTTGTTTAAATGTTGAAACAAAAAGAGAAGAAGTGACCAACATTTAAATATGTTGGAAAAAAAGAGAAGAAATTAGGAATTCGGAAACTTTTGATCAATGAAATGCAGCTCTCTGCTCTGCCTTTCTGTCCAAAAAAGATTACTCTTGAGCCAAATTCAGAGCGTAGAGCCAAGTGCAGGCTAGACTAATGGGCCAACTGCATCCAATTAGGCCCATTCGGGGGTTCTCTTGCGTATTTTTCTGTTTTCTATTCTGATTTAATTTAGGCAGTAAATCATAATGCTGAAATTTTTTGTGGAAGCTAATTGAATTATTCCGGAGCCAAACAATTAGGGTTAGAAATTTTTTGAAGCTGTTAATTAATCCAATTCAAATACACCGTGATTTAAATCAAAGACCAAAATGTCATGGAAAATGTGTCTCAGCTCTGGTAGAGGGTTTACGCCAGGTGCCAAAATAAATGAACATTTTTTAAGGGCATTACATTGAGAAAAACATAATTTGTCTAAAAAATGAAGGGTGGAAAATGCACAAAAAATTGGTGCGGCTGAGGACTCGAACCCAGGACCGCGTGGGTTTGTGGTGTTTAGGGCTACGCTGGTAACCGCTAGGATAAATGGCAAGACTTTGACATGGGTAGGGAAGAAAGGTATACATAGTGAGACTGTGATTTTTTTTTTAAAAAAATAGTGAGACCGTGAATGTTTGCACTTAAATTTTAGAGGGTTGGAAGGTTGAAAATGTATGTTGCACTACCACATGATTTTAGTCAGAGTGGCACTTGGTTTAGGGTTAGAGTGGCACTTGGTTTAGGATTTAAAGGGAATAAATTTGCATGTTAGTTCATGACTTTTTGTTTGAATGAAATAGAGGGCTTCTCACCCCCTCCGATTTTCATTAATGAAAACCACAAGTTCTCGAACTTCATGACTTGTTTAGGGAAGAAATGATATGTTTGGGCATGGACATTTTTTAACACACATAATAAATCCTAATAACTTAGATAAGATGGAACACACCGTACCATTACAATAACTTAGATAAGTTCACGGACAGTTCACGGACACATGACAAAACATGACACGACATAGAAAAGCAACAAAATAAAAAACGAAACATGACGAGCTTGACTCCGGGCTTGAACATCTTCATCTTGACCTCCTTCTTCCACCTTGGCCGTGCGCGCCCCTTCAACACCGTCTTCATCTTCACACCTCCTCCTCGTCGTAGGGAAGGGAGTGCATCTGGCCTGGAGTGGGGAAGATGCGCTCGTAGTTGGTGTAGATGTTGTAGACGGTGAAGAAGATGGCCTCGCAGCCGCACCAAAAGACTTGGCTGAGGAGTTCGCGCGCGTCAAACGGGTTGGTGAAGGTGACCGTGAGTAGTAGGAGGATGCCGCCGCGGTCACGAACCTCGTTGAGGGTGAACGTCCTCGGCGAGCCCCGTGGGAGGTGGGCATAGCCGGCTCTGAGGAAGGCGCGGGTGAGTTCGACGGAACCCCTCCACCTTGAAATAGCCCACACACGGAGCTCCCTCTCCACGAGCACGCCCGGTGGGTAGCGCAGCTCCGGCACGACAGGCGGACGGTTGAAAGTCGGCCCGTTGAATTGCATCTTCACTTGGTCTCGCTTGGGGAGGGCTCGGTCGCTTGGGTGTTTGAAGTTGGAGAGGATCGTATCTGGCTTGTGGGTGGGAGAGGAAGAGAGGCACCCCATTTATAGGCCTGTGGGTGGGAGAGGAAGAGAGAAAGGATGAGAACGGTGCGTGTGTGAATCCGGACGCGTGTGTGTATCCGTTACGTTTTGCACACTTAAATTTTTGCACGAAAATGATGCATGGGGCGCGTGCGTGCATCTGAATCAGTGCATAGCTCTTTGACCGGGCGGTGCATGTGAATCGCTGCCCTGAACCACTGCCCTGAACCACCTAGCTCGCCTCGCTAGCCTAGCTCGCCTAGCGCGCCTCGCTCGCCTCGCTCGCATGCATGCACGTCGCCGCCTCCCGCGCATGCAAACCCACGTCGCTGCCTCCATGCATGCAAGGCCTGGAAAGGCTGAGAAGGGCTATTTACTGCGGTCTCAGGCCCAGACAACGAGACGGCCCAACGGTCCATCCAGCGCGCCCAATATTTGTTAAAAAAACAATCTTCCAGCCAATCAGATTGCATCTCGCGGATCGCCCCCCTCCTCCCCGCAGATTCCTTCTAGAAGGGTTAGATCGACGGCCCTTGATCGCCGCTAGGGTTAGATGAACTGTCCTTGTTCAGTGCTAGGGTTAGCGGGGTTTGGGAGGGGTTTGGAGCAGTCAAAGCTATGTTTGACCAGATTTCAAATGAGCATAATAAATTAAATAAAAATCAGAAAAATAAAAAACCTGCGCACATAGTCTTTTTATGTCATATACTAACGATTTAAGTTGATAAACAAGCTTTACATACATTTAAATGATAAGTTCATGTGTATTGTATGATATCTCGAGTATCTCAAACTCTCTTGTATGAAGTGAAGAGAAATGTTTTGGGGAAATGAACATGAAAATTTCAAAAAACTCACCACAGCTTCATTTTGGAGTGACTAAGAAGGATCCATGCTTAGTTTTTCATTTTGATGTTTTACACTTGTTTAAATCTTGGTCAAAGTTAAGTTTAACCAGAATTCAAATGAGCAAAACAAATTAAAAAAAAATCAAAAAATGGAAAAACCAGCGCACATAGTCTGTACATATAGAATATATGTGTAGGAAAGTTATTTGGCTGATTTAGACAAGATCGAAAAAAACCTTGCTTAGAAATGAGGCCGTTTACCCTACCTTTGGACCCCTCTTTTTAGCACATTTTTCATGAAAATTTCAAAAACCTCACCACAAATTCATTTTGGATTGACTAAGAAGTATCCAGGCTTAGTTTTTCATTTTTGATGTTTTAGACTTGTTTAAATCTTGGTCAAAGTTAGGTTTGACCAGAATTTAAATGAGCAAAACAAAATTCAAAAAAATCAAAAAAAGGAAAAACCATGTGCTCATTCAAACATCATCCAACAGATATTTAAACATCATGTCAAACATACTTCTAAAATAGGTCCAACATCATCCAACAGAAATACAATATGTCAAGTGATAAATGTTTCATAATACAACATCATCCCTTATTCATAATGTTTCATAATTATTCATAGATAGCGTTGGGGCTTCTGTCTGTTCCTTGAGCTTCTTGCCATCACTTTGCTCCTCGTGCACCTTGTGCTCATTGTTTCTTCTCTTCTTCTCTTGGTTGTTGGTACCTTGCGCGTCTTCTTCAAACCTACCATAGAGCTGTGCAAAACATAAACGGTAATGAGATCATGTCAAGTGATAGATGTACAGTAGTATTTGACCCTTGCAAGATTTACATACCTAGTAGAACTCACAACAACAGAAGGTTGGTCACCATTTGGAGCCTCACTTGGATCATCATTTGGAGCCTCACTTGGATCACCATGATCACCATTTAGAGCCTCACTTGGATCACCATTTGGAGCCTCACTTGAATCATTATTTGGAGGATATTTTGGATCATCTTCAAAATCATGCGGCTGTTGACCATCATCATTTGGAACCTCGTCAAAATCCTCATCTGATGCAACTGGCTGTTGACCATCATTTTTATCATCTGTTGAGGCAACCGGCTGCTGACCAACATTTTCATCGAAGCCTTCATCTAAACTCTCTCCGAACGCTGGATCTACTGTGTTATCACAATACTTACCAAAATGACCAGACCCACCACACCTTGTGCACTTACGCTTCCTCGCTCCAAGTCCAGCTCCTTCGCTGCGAGGTCTGATTCGGCTCTTCCTTGGTCTACCTGCTGCTCTCTTCAGAATTGGAGCGCAAATCTTGAATCCAGGGTCCACCATGTCCCATTGTTGTTTTCCCTCCATAGTAGGCAAGGCATAAGCATATGTGGCTTTGAACCTTGCAACAGAGTAGTAATCATGCACATACTGTTGTATGTTCCCTGCTGTACCTGGGAGAGAAGTGATAAAAAACAAGGCATGAATGCATGGCAACCCAGTTATCTGCCATTGCCTACAACTGCAAGTTCTAGCTTCTAAATCCACTGGATATCTCCATTCCCTCTTCTCTTTATCCAAATATGATATCTCTGCATTGTACCCGAGTAAAGAGTCATGTTCATTTCCAAGCATGTTATCTTCTGCTTCAGTTCATTCATCACGACAGGGATGATAATGTGGCCCATGAATTTTGCCTCGGCTATTCCTGCACGATAATGAAGTTTCTGCATGTATTCTATCCTTATCCTGTCAAGCAAATCCACCACATAATGACCCTTTAGTTTCCGGATTGTTGAGTTGAAAGACTCTGCTAGATTATTGTGCACATAGTCAACTTTGCTCACTTCACTGAATTGGCTTCTGGCCCATAACTTGGAGTGGTGTGTTTCCAAGTATTCTTTCACTTTGGGATTCATGTATAACTGCCTCAAGTGGTAGTTGTGCTTCTTCACACTGCATGTCAAAGATGCTGGCCATAAATTGTCGGTATACACCTTTCGTTTGAATTTCTTCATGAAATTTGCAGCAAGGTGACGCATGCATTCCCTATGCTCTACTCCAGGGAACACATTGTCCACGGCCACTTCTAAACCTTTGCAGGCATCTGTATGAATGACCAACCCATTGGGATGTGCAATAGCCCGGCGGAGATTATGCAAAAACCAAGTCCAGCTCTCCTCAGACTCTGTCTCCAGCACACCATAGGCAACTGGAAATACAAAACTATGTGCATCAACTGCACAAGCTGCTACTAAATGTCCTTTAAACCTCCCTGTGAGAAAAGTGGCATCAATAGCCAAATAAGGCCTGCAGCCTGCCAAAAAAACCCGGCGACAAGCCTCAAAGCAGACAAAAACCCTCCTAAAGCATTCCTTGGTCTTTGTCACTCCCGTGAATGTGTACTCCACGGTGTGGTGATCAATATCTATAATACTACATGGGCTTGTCCTCTCCACTTCACCTTTGAATGAATACAACAATTGAAAACTTTCCTGCCAATTACCATAAATAGAATCCATAGCATGTTGTTTACCATTGAACAACCTCATGTATGGTAAATCTATCTTGAACTTATCTTTGATGTTCTTCTGCAATTCCTTTGGACCCACTTGCTGGTTTTCTTTCACCCACTTCTTTACTTCTTCTGCCACCCATCTTGACTTGGCTCTACTGATTGTATTCCTAAGGGTTGATTCCTGGCATGTGTGCTTAAAAGGGTTCACTTTGACCTGAACATTAGTGCTATTCCGCATTTTAGATGCAAGCAGCCTCCATGGACAACCTTCAGTCGGACAGTGCACTCTGTAACGTACTTGATCTCTTGTCAACTTTGAAAGTACGTTCTACCTTGATGCAGTATGTCACAAGTGCATTTCTACACTCATTCATGGATGCAAAAACTGTACCTTCTTCCATATGAGGGTTCAAAGGGTCCCATTCAACAGCTGCAAGGTCTTCGTCCTCACCCATCGCGTCATCATCCACACGGACTGCATTGTGAGCCTCATCTTGGTTTTCAGTCCGAGGTGCCCGTCGTAAATTCCGAATAACATCAGAATATAGCTTCTCTTCATCAACCCCAGAATTGTAGCCATCAGGCTCCACTTCAAGGGGGACCCTACTGCTGTTGCCCACACTTGTCGAGCCACCACATCGCCGTGCACCAACTGAACTGTTCTGGCTAGAGATGCCATTATGACGACTTGGTTCTCCCCGAGATGTTGCACCCGCCATCCTAGGTCCAAATGCCTGCTCAATCACATCAACTTGCAGCCTCACATGAAAATTATCTTTCTCTTTATGCCTAACAAACATGGTAGCTAGCTCTTCATCATTACTAACTGTCACCCAATTCTTTTCCCCATCATAGTATTTGTATACCACTTCATCAAGCAAACCCCAAGGATATTGGCTACAAATTACCTCCCCAAATTGTATGAAACTCCAGTTACTAGCCATTGGCAACGGATAATCAAAACCTCCTTGGTATTTCTTCTTATCCTTTGCATCGAACATGTACCGGTACCTTCTAATGTGCACCATGAAAGCAAACCGCAACTCCATCCTAACCGGCGAAAAATAGAGACGCAATCAGCACACTAATTGGGCAAACCTACTCGAATCGAGTGTTCAAATGCACAACTAAGCTCAATCTAAACAAGAGGCGAGACTTACCCCTCGGGAACCCAGTCGTGGACGCGGCGGATCTGTTGGCACACGAACACGTCACGTGTACCCTTGACGCCGGGGGTGATGCACCGCAGCTCATGTCGAAGGAGACCCGACCGACAGCGCGATACGCAAGACAGTCGGTGGGCGCTTTTGCAGCCCCGTCAGGGATTGCGGCGGCTATGGGCTTCCCTAGGTCGATTCGCTCGCCCCTAGAGCCTCGAGATTCACAGCTCTCAAACACGAAGAACAGCGAAGAACGAGAGAGAAAACGGCGGAGAGATAAAACGTAGATGAAAAAGTAGTTTATTGATTTGTTCGATTGTGTGTTGTTCAATCGACCGTCACCCCCAACATATATAAGAGGCGGCTGAACTTCCCGTACAAGAAAAGGATTCATCTAGGCTTTCCTTACAAGAAAATTACATCAATTCACGACCTAGAGTCCTAGTTCTGATCCCACTTGGATTCAGCCCGGATCTGATCCAATCTTCTGTCTTGCTCCTTGCGCGGGCCGTGGAGTCTGCATATGACTTCCGATGGAGACGGTTCAAATATCAATTTTGTACACTTCGATGAGGCCAACAATCCGTATGTTGATCACTTTTCCAAATAAGGCCATCTTGAATACTCCACGGGGTCATCTTTAATTTCGAGTCGGACTCGGTCATGTAGCTGACTGGACCATCTGACTCTTGTAGCGTCTCTTCAGGTCGTATACTACGTCGGATGATGATGACTCCGAAAGCAAAGTTGACCATTTCGACGTTACGAATAACTTTCATGTTGAACACTTCTTCATCCGAGTCCATCTAGATAATCATTTGAGCCCATCTTCAGCTTCTGGTCGGATTGGCCTTGACAGTTTCCACCCAGCAAGCTCTTTCCCGGCAAGCTTTTCAGCCCTGGCAAGGTCTTCGCCCGGCAAGCTTTTCCCCCCGGCAAGCTTTCCTCCCCGGCATGGTTTCACACCGGCAAGCTTCTCCGCCGGCAAGCTTTCCACGCCGGCAAGCTTCTCCGCCGGCAAGCTTTCCACGCCGGCAAGCCCTCACATCGGCAAGGTTTTACCCTGGCAAGGTTTCACTCAGCCGGCAAAGGCCGAATACTTTCTCACTCAGGGCCGGCCCGCGAAGTGTTTCCTCTAACTTTTGCATACGAACCCGGATTCGTGACCATGCCAAAATCTGGTATCAACACATACCCCCCTGTTTTTCGGCAAAGCTTGTGTGCCGAAAAATAATTTGTATTGTGTTTGTTCTAAGGACGATGTCAACACTCCATCGGCCATTTATTTTCCTCAGGACGATAATCGGGTATCGGCCATGTCTGTGCTAAGGGCGATAGTCATATATCGGCCATTGCCCACTTAGGCTTCTTGCCACACACTTGGGTGGTATTTCTTCAAGTACTTGCCATTGAGAGCTCGAGGTAACAGTGCCCCTTGTACGGATTCCACCAAATAAGAGTTTCCGGGAACTATTCTTGCAATTCTAAAAGGACCTTCCCAACTTCGAGACCACTTCCCGAATTTTCTGTCCCTTGAACCAATCGGGAGAATTACTTTCCAGACGAGATCGCCAACTTGAAAATTCTTCAACTTAACCTTCTTATTGTAAGCCCTTGCTACCCTCAACTTGTCCCTCTCTATGGCCTTCAAAGCAGCCAAACGTTTATCGGCAATCTCATCAATATTGTCCATCATCAAGTTATAAAAGTCTACTGCTGATAAATCATTTTGTTTGGCTATTCTCAAAGCATTCAAATTCACTTCCACCGGTAAAGCAGCCTCTTGACCGTATACTAGCTCATATGGAGTCACCTTTGTAGCACCATGTCTTGAGATCCTATGTGCCCACAAAGCTTCAGACAACAACTCATGCCATCTCCTTGGATTATCCTCAATCTTCCTCTTGATGAGCTTGATTAAAATTTTATTGCTAGACTCAGCTTGTCCATTGGCTTGGGCATAATATGGAGAGGAATTGAGCAATTTTATGTTATAAGATTCGGCAAATTCTCTAACTTGGTGTGACATGAAAGAGGAGCCTTGATCTGTAGTCAATGTTTGAGGAATGCCGAATCTATGAATAATGTGCTCGGTTATGAATTTAATCACCTCCATATGTGTCATGTTCTTGAGAGGTACTGCTTCAGACCATTTAGTGAAATAATCGGTTGCCACCAATACGAACCGATGCCCCTTTGAGGAAGACGGATGAATTTGTCCAATAAAGTCTAAACCCCATCCTCTGAAAGGCCACGGCTTGATAATGGGATGTAACATAGCAGCAGGAGCCAACTGAATATCACCAAATTTTTGACAAGCTTCACACCCTTTGTAATATCTGAAGCAATCATTAATCATAGTCGGCCAATAAAATCCAGCACGTCGTAGCAACCATTTCATCTTGGGAGCCGATTGATGAGTGCCACAAATACCTTCATGGACCTCCCCCATAGCAACTCTCACTTGGTCCTCGTCCAAACACTTTAGAAGAACATCATCAACCGTTCGGCGATAGAGATCATCATCTCTCATTGTATACTTGAAAGCCATTTGCCGAATAGCCCTGTCCACCCTTCTATTAGGATCACACAAATAATCAACAATGGGTTTCCTCCAGTCTTGACTTTCTCCTGCATTGAATATTTCATTAATGGCCGAAACGGTGGGCTCCGGTTCGGCCTCCCCTACGTCGGCAAGACTAGACATCGGCTTTTCAGAAATATGAAACACGCCATGATCAACATGGTAGCCGGATGCCTGTTGTGCCAACTCATTTGCTTTCCAATTGTCATGTCTAGATATATGAGCAATGCTAAAACAATCCAAAGTAGAAATTATATCCAGACATTTATTAAGATAAACATTAAGTGATTTGTCCAAACACTGAAAGACTTTGGATATTTGCTGCACCACTAGTAAAGAATCACCATAAGCCTCAATATGTGTAATACCTATAGCAAGCAACATCTCTAAACCGAATAACAATGCTTCATATTCAGCTTGATTATTTGTGCAAAAATACTCTAAGCGGCATGAGGCTTCAAAAATAGCACCATGAGGAGATATGTAAACAATACCAACACCTTGGCCATTGCTACAAACTGAACCATCAAAATATAATCTCCATGGTACTAATGAGACAAGGTTTATATCAATGTCATACTTGTCATCAATCCGATTTTCAGCAATAAATTTAGCAATGATTTGGCCTTTCATGGATTTTAGAGATTCATAAGCCAAATCATATTCAATCAAAGCATAAGCCCACTTGCCAATTCTACCACTAAGAATTGGCCTATGCAACATGCATTTAATGACATCGGTTTGACAAGCTACTATACAAGTACTCGGCACTAAATAATGTCTCAATTTTGTGCAAGCATAATATAAGCATAGACATAGTTTCTCAATAAATGTATACCTTGTCTCGGTGTCCAACAAGCGTCTGCTCAAATATGTAATAGCATGCTCTTTTCCCTCGGTTTCTTGAGTCAAAACAGCACCAATAACTTCTTCTTTTGCTGCAATGTAAAGCCTGAAGGGTTCCCTATGCTTGGGTGCTTTCATCATCGGAGGAGTGCACAAATAATTCTTGATCATATCAAATGCTTCTTGTTGTTTTGCCCCCCAAGTGAAATCAGCATCATTCTTTAACCGAAGGATAGGAGTAAACGCATCAACCTTCCCTGACAAATTAGCTATGAACCTCCTCAAGTAATTGACCTTGCCAAGGAACTTTTGCATATCTCTCTTGCATCTTGGGGCTTCCACTTTCTGTATGGCCTCTATCTTTTTGGGATCAATCTCTATGCCATCTTCATGGATAATGAAACCCAAAAACTTACCAGCCGACACACCGAATGCACACTTCAAAGGATTCATCTTCAGTCCATACTTTTTCATTCTTTCAAAAGCTAAACACAAATCGGCCAAGTGGGATTCAAAAACATCCGATTTGACAACAATATCATCAATATAAACTTCAAGTATGACACCGAGTAAATCATGAAAAATCAAATTCATAGCCCTTTGATATGTGGCGCCAGCATTTTTTAATCCGAATGTCATCACTGTCCACTCGAATAAACCAAGAAAACCAGGGCAGCAAAAAGCTGTCTTGGACATGTCCTCTTCGGCCATAAAAATCTGATTATATCCGGCATTACCATCTAGAAAGCTAATAACTTTATGTCCAGAAGCATCATTAATAAGCATATCGGCTATTGGCATGGGATACTCATCTTTGGGTGTAGCCCTATTCAGATCTCTGAAGTCAATGCACACCCTCAACTTGCCGGATCCTTTCTTTTCCACTGGGACAATGTTAGAAATCCACTCGGCATACCTGCAAGGCCTAATAAAATTAGCTTTAAGCAAACGACCGATCTCTTCCTTGATCTGGTCATATGTTTTTGGATTAAACTTTCTGGCCAATTGTTTATATGGTCTAAAACCAGCCTTTATAGGTAACCGATGCTCCACTAGCTCTCGGCTTAAACCTGGCATCTCATGATATTCCCATGCAAAGCAACAAACATATTCTTTCAATAGCTAGATCAACTTAGCTTTATGATCAGCTCTTAAATTTGCATTTACAAATGTCAGCCTAGGAGTTGAACCATCTCCTATATCTATCTCTTCTAATGGATCGGCCGATGTAAAACCTTGTCCTAATTTATCCATATCATCTAACTCTTCTATGGACTCATACATATTGTTCTCATTGGACCGATATTCTACAAGTCGCTTTTGTAACCACTCTGAGTTAGGATCCATTTAAGCATATCATACCTTGGAGCCGATTGCATTCAGTCGGCTTTAAAGAGACGGGCACGAAACCATTCTTGGTTGCACTAAGAAAATCAAACTCTGACAAGTCACGTCCCGTCAAGCAAGTAGCATTTGGGTGTTGCCAATCCACTAACGCCTCGGCCAAAGCAACACAGGACGAGTTATCCGCATGAATGACTTCCACTTCATCATCAACCCACTGGATCAAAAACTGGTGCATAGTGGACGGCACGCACTGGTTTGCATGAACCCAATCACGGCCTAGTATGACATTGTAGTTACCTTGCACCTCAGCGACAAAGAATGCAGTAGCCAAAGTTTTACTTCCCACCGTGAGCTCCACATACATCACACCTTTGGCTTCAGTTTTCTCTTTGCCTTCAAATCCATTGAGCACCATGTTGGTCTTTATCAACTCTTCATCATGCAACCCCTATTTTTTGAATACCGAATACGGCATAAGATTCACCATAGCACCACCATCAACAAGCATCCGAGTGAGCGGTGATCCATTGATATGACCTCTGAGATACAACAGTTTCAGATGCGTTACTGGGTCTTTTGGCTTCTCGAATATTGCATTTTTAGGGCCAAAATCCAGCTGAGCCACCTCTCCTTCCTCATTGACAGCACCAAACTCAGCAGGTAAGTAATATATTATATTGATATCCATACCTTCATGAACTGGCGTAGACTCATAGTCCAACATATCATCCTCTTCTTCAAGTGCATCCACCAATTCTGAAATTTGTCCAAGTGAAGGAGAAGTAAGAAGTGTCGCAGACGATGTAATAGATGCCGCATCGTCCTCTTTTGGTGGTGCAGGTGCTGCTGTGATAGGTGTAGAAGCAACTGCATCTTGTATTTGCTTAGGCCTCCACACTTGTTTTGTAGGCACCATGGGCCGAGTGTCATTGAACAACTTATCCCTTTGCTTCTTGGCTTCTTGTTCTGTCATCTCTTGACTACTTAACCTCTGTAATTTCCTCTTTTGTGTTTTTGTCAGCCCTGGAGGACACCACTTTGGCTGAGTGTATTTAGGATCTCTCATCTTTACTTGGCTGGTGTTTCCTTCAAGGTCATTAGCCGAGTACTTTGGCGCGATAGCAAGTATCGGCTCAGTCGAATCGTTATGCATAATCGGCTGTTGTATGGCGAATGTTTCGGAGCCCAAGATGGGTGAGTCGGTATCGGTTTTTTCCTTGCCTCTGCTTGACTCGACCATTGCAGCACTTGGCAATTTAACACACCATTCTTGCTTGCCGACCCTTTTTTGATTATCTTGCACTGGCTGATTAACACCATTGTTCAAACGGCCTCATGTGGGATAAGAAAGTCTCTCACAAACGGGCCTCCTTGGCTCTGCCCAACCCAGATGAAAAGCATAAGGGGCCATTGGGGGCTGCCTCCATCCTCCATTGAAGTTCCCCATGTAGTATGGCACATAGGGGGGTGGCGGCATCCATGGTCCTGGAGCCCATGACCCATATTGTCGGTGTACTAGAGTAGGGGCACCCTAGTACCCCGAACTCGTGCACGGGCAGTCGCAGCATCCCCGCGGCAAGGCTTGCCGGGTGACCACCAAGACCCTCCGCGGCTACTTTGAAGACCATTCAAGAACAAAGTATCCAAGACAAGACCCTGGCGAGAGGAGCTTGCCGGGAAAGCTATCAAAAGCATCTCAAGGCCCCGGCAAGGGGAGCTTGCCGGGAAGGAAATGAGACCCCGGCAAGAGGAGCTTGCCGGGAAGGCCAACCCAGGCATACCAAGAAAACCTGCCGCGACGCGCCACGCGTCCCGGCAAGACCCGGTGAGCGACAAGCTCCCGGACGCGACAAGACGACGACCGCGGCGAGGAGTTTGCCGCGGAAACCGCCACTTCGTGCCCACGCTCCAGCACACCCGCCCACGTGTCGCTCTGGGGCCCCTCCCAGGCACACATGGCGGGAGGCCGTGCACCTAGGGGTGCGAGGTGGCAAGCAGGCGCTGACAAGATAACCATCGAGGCAAACGGTGGCGTCCCTAGCAAGCCCCTTTCGGTACTGTTTAGGCGACACAGACGGGCATTTAATGCCCTTGTCCCCTGCCGTCAGGGTTAGGTATGATAGCACTGTAGCAGGTAGCTGTGCCTGCTACAGCACCTAGCTGTGCCTATCCACGGCACCCTTTCCATTTTTGCCCTTGGCCCCCGTTGCTCTATGTCGGTAACCCCTTGAGTATAAAAGGAGGCCCGTGTGCAACGTAGAGGGGGGTCAGCCATTTTGAGAGCCTTCAGGGGGAGCCAGTTCGCCTACTCACGCTCGGTCTCGCTGGTCGCCGGTGTGTACTGTAGCACCCCGCGCTCCGAGCTAGAAATCAATACCAAACCACAAAGCAGGAGTAGGGTTTTACGCATCCGTGCGGCCCGAACCTGGGTAAATCGCTCGCGTGCTTCGCCCCGATTTACTCTTCGCACGACCAACTGCCCGCGTGCTTCGCCTCGATCTGCTCTTTGCGCATCCTCCGCCCCCCGCCGAACCGAAAGGGACCCGGTCCGCCGGTCCCATAGGTGTCTGTGGATCAGAAACCCCGGCATCTCTGGCGCGCCAGGTAGGGGGCGTCGAAGTTGTGTGAACCAGATCCGGCGTTCTCGCGGGCCAGATCTTCATCGTCTTCAGATCCGGCGTTCTTCCGAGCTAGATCTGCCGGCGCGGGCGACACACGGTCGCCTGGACGAGATACTGCTCCTCCTAACGTGGTTAGGGGTCCGAGCATATCCCGCCCCCCGCACCGTTCGCCGCCGGTCCGACAACCGAGCTTTTGTACAAGTCTTGCCGCTGTTGCATGTAATCCTTTGTACAAGACCTCGTAGCTTGCTGCGCCCTTGCGTTGTTTCGAGCTCGCTCAACAACATTATGTGAGCTGCGGCTAAGTTGCTTAACTAGCCGCGCCCTTGCATTGTTTCGAGCCTGCTCAACAACGTAAGTGAGCCGCGACTAGTTGCTTAACTAGCCGCGCCCTTATTTTGCTTTGAGCCCGCTCAGCAACTTAAGTGAGCTGCAGCTAGTTGCGGCAAGGTCTCTGGCCGGTAGTGGCACCGCCAGCAGACTGCTGACGTTCCGCACTCAGCGCTCGCGGCTCGTGTGCCCCGCACAATCTGTCGATTTTATGCTCTCTATTTTTTGGCATATGTGATCTGACACTTTGTGCAGCACCCGCTCCACGGTAAGCAATAACGAGCCATAAGGCTCCATATCTTTATTTTCTCTTCTTTCTTTTTCACAAGGAAAGGAAGGCTCCCTCGCGCACAAGTTTGCCGGGGGGGAAGAGAGAAGATGATGGTATGGACCAGGCGTCGTCGTTCAAGAGTTCCACCTTGCCGGGGGGCAAACAACAGAAAAGATAAGTTGCCAAAGTTTGAGCAACCAGATTTTCAATTTTTAAGTTATCTCCCCTGAACGGCCTCGCTTTGTATGAAAAACCTGTGCGCGGAGGAGCCAACTCGTAGCTAGCTGCGCCCTTGCGTTGTTTCGAGCTCGCTCAACAACATTAAGTGAGCTGCGGCTAGTTGCTTAACTAGCCGCGCCCTTGCATTGTTTCGAGCCTGCTCAACAACGTAAGTGAGCTGCGACTAGTTGCTTAACTAGCCGCACCCTTACTTTGCTTCGAGCCCCGCTCAGCAATTTAAGTTAGCTGCAGCTAGCGGCGATGAGGTTTCTTGCCGGTAGCGGCACCGCCGGCAGGCTGCTGACGTCCCCCACTCAGCGCTCGCAGCTCAGGTGCCTGCACCGGCGAGTTCCCTAAAAGCGTAGGGCAAAAACATACAAGGCAAGGAATCGAGTAAAGGGGAATAACCTAGCAATCACTACCAATAAGAAAGTTATATTACAAAATAGCTTGTCGCAGCTCTAACAGATGCTTTCTATGACATAGCTAGCAGCGACAAGGGAAGAAGGAAGCAGACGGCCTAGTCAATGCGGTCGCCCTCAACCCTCTTGATCCCGCCCACCTTGTCCACAATGGGTGCGACAAGGGCCTTGAGCTCCTCCTGATCGATATCAGGCGGCAAGGGTCTGAGGACGTTGTTGAGGCGGAGGCCTGGATTGCGGAAGGCCACCTTCATCAACACCTTCTGAAGGGCTCCCGCACAGATCTCGCGCGACTCGTCAGCCAGCTGCTTCGGGATCCTATCTCGGAGTCGCTGGAGGGCCGTCGCCACGCCCTTGAAGAACAGAGTGAGCTTGGCGCTGGGATGGAGGTTCTCGTCGGAGGAGTACCCGAAGTCTTCCACCCCCAGCTGCGCCAGCTCCTTGTCGATGTCCCCGGCGGCGTTCACAAGGCTCTCCGTCCAGTGCTCCACCGTATCCCTAAAGGTGTTTTGGGTGGTGGCCGCACTCTCCAGCAACGCCTTGTCGGCTTCGATCTCCCTCTTCAGGGCCGCCTCCCGCTCCTTGGCGCCGTCCAGCGCCTTGGTCAAAGCGGTCAGCTTCAACTCAAGATCCGCGTTGGAGGCCTTGGCAACGCTGAGCTCCTGGCCCTTCTCGGAGAGATCGGCCTCCAGCCGCGTCATCTTCGTCTTCAACTCCTCCTTGGCGGCCTCGGCGGCGGCAGCAGTGTCCTCCGCTTGCTTGAGAGCTCCGCCAAGCTTCTCCTCGCGCGCGGCAAGCTCCTCCTCGTGAGCGTCGAGGTTGACCTTCCGCTGCGCCAGCTCGCCCTCCTCCATAGCTAGCTTCACAACGGCGAGTTGCTGCAGCTCTTCGGCTTCGGCCTTCTCGAGGAGAAAGGCCTTCCGCGCTTCGGTAAGCTGCTCCCGCTCCTCCGCCAGGGATCGGACGGCATCCCGGTGGAAACCCCTGAGCTCCTCCGCGCGCCTTTCGATGTCAGCTCCCGCCTTCGCGACAAGCGCCTCGCAGGACTCCAACTTGGCTTGTCGCGCGCGGTAGAGCGACATCAACCGGCGCAGCAGCCGCTCTTCTTCAGGCTCGTTGCTGCTGCGGCTTGACGCGTCGGCCAGCTTCAGCCCCGCGGAGGCGAGCACTTCTCCGTCGAAGATCTCCCCCTCGACCGGCGCTCTGGAGCTTGATGCCTAGGGAAGGTTAATGAAGACGTCGTCGCCGGCCTTCAGGTAGACGCCTGGCTGGGGCTCCCCGGAGCCTGGCGCTGCGGCAGCGGCGGAAGGATCGGCGGTCGGTGTAGCGCCTGGCGCTCCTGCGGCCTCAGGGCCGTCAGTGCGATCGCCGGGCCCCTCGCCAGTTGCCGCGGCGTCTGCTTTGGCGGCCTCCGCACCGGCGGCGTCACCACCACCGGCTACGTCCTCGGCGGCGACCTCGGTCTCCATCCGCTCCGCAGCAGACGGGTCTGACGGCCGGCAAAGGGAGAAGAGTCAAGTAAAATCCAGCAAAAATTCAAGAAGATCAAGGGAAGAAAAACCCGAGAGAAGTTGTGAGGCAAGAGGAGTACCTGCGCCGGGCTCCGCAGTCATGGCCTCCACTGTCGGAGGGCCGCTGGTGCTGTCCCTCGCCGGGGAACCCTCCCTTGCCGGAGACCTCTCCATTACCGGGGAGCCTTCCCTTGCCGGAGAATTCTCCCTTGTCGGGGAATTCTCCCTTGGCTCCTGGTGGGGCTGCTCGACTCCTACACAAGTCAACAAGCAGATATCAGCAAAGACGAGAACCCAAGTGCGCCTCGCAGGAGAAAGTAAATCACACACTTACGCTGGGGGCTGCCATGGAGGAAAGTCGCCAGCTCCGGCAAGGTTATCTCGGGCGCGCCACCTGTTGTCGCAGGGGGCTCGTCCTCGATGGTGATCGCCGGGGCCTTAGCTCTCTTTGCCGCTCTCTGGGCCAGAGTCCTAAAGAGGAACAGATTCAGGGAAAGGCAAGTGAGAAACAAGACCAATATCAAGGATTGAGGAAATGCAAGTACAACAAGAGAAGCTTACTCACCCTCTTCTTCCTCGTCGGAGCTTAATGCGGAGAAGTCGAAGCCCGGCCCGCGCCCGGCGCGAGGATGCAGAGGAGAAGCTTCCCTTGGCCGCTTGGCGGGGGCAGTGGCGGACGACCCTGCCCCGGCCGTTGGCACGGCGTGAGTGGCGGCAGGGACTGCCGCGGTGGTCCGGCTAGAATCCGCTCCAGTTGCCATCGTGGCATGAAGCACTCCCGCGGCAACGGTGCTTGCCGTGGTCGAGCGTGTCACACGACGTGGCGACTGTTGGCCCGCTTGCCGCTCTGCCACATCACCAACCTTACAGAGGCGCCTTCTTGGTGGGGATGGAGGCTCTACTTCTGGTGGGCTGGCTGAAGACGAGGAGGAAGAAGAGTCGATTTGCAACGAGCCGCTCGTGTCCTTGGCGGGCTCGCTCGGCTCGGCGTCACGCTCGGCAAGCTCCTTCTTGCCGACAAGCTCCCCTCGCTCGCCACGGCCTGCCACTTCTGCTGCATCCGCCTCCGCCGTGGTGAACCCAAACTCGCCCGCGGCGGCGGCTGCCGCCGCCTCCTCCAGCCTGGTGGCGATGCGCGCCATCTCCGCGTCAGTGGTGTCGCGGGTGAGGCCGTCCTTCTCGTCGGGGCGGACTGCCTACTCCACCAAGTCGTCGAAGAACTGCTGCACGACCTCGTCGATAGGCTCCCGCCAAGTTGGCACAATCCCGTGCGAGTCGCACTCCGGCATCATTGCACGGATGCGATCGAGCGCGGAATTATTGCACAAAGGCACGACGCCCCCTGGCAACCTGAACACCTCGGGATGCTGGGGGTCATATTTGAACAGCTCCTGCAGCATCGCGTTGAGCTCCAGGACTGTGAAATTGTAGTTGAGGCCCGGCCGCAGCCTCATGATATCTGCCGCGTTCTTGAACTCCCAAGCGTGCCTCCCTCGTTCCTGCAGGGGGGCGATGCGGCGGCGAAGGAAGTCTGCGCCAACAGCGCCGACAGTAAGCCCGGCGAGCCTGAGGCGCAGGATCCTGGTGGCAGCAATTCTCAGCCTGTCGTCCTCCGGGGCCAGGTCGGTCCAATCGCCGCCGCGTACTACTGGGATTTGGCGCTGGGTGGTGAATGGCTGCGGATCCTCTTCGACAATCCAGCACCAATCCGCCCTCCACTCCTCCCACTTGCCGCGGAACTCTCCCTCCAGATAGGCCTCCTTCTTGCCGGCCCTTGAGATCCAGGCGATTCCGCCGGATAGAGCCTCTCCCCTCTCTACTCGGGGTATGAAAAAGTGGCGGAAGAGGGCTACGTTGGGAAGGACTCCGACAAAGTTTTTGCACAGATACGCAAAAACTGCCATTGTCAGGACGGCGTTGGGGGTGAAATCGAGGAGATGGAATCCATAGGTGTTCATGATGTCACAGAAGAAATCAGAGAAAGGCGGGCAGAGCCCGCAGTAGAAGAACAATGCGAAGAAGGCGTATCCAGTCGGGGCCTCCTTGCAAGCGGCGGCAGGGAGTACCTTTGTGCGCGGATGCGCGCGCGTCTCCGCCAACCAGAACAAAGAGTAGTCCTCCCACAGCTCCTTCGCGCCGAGCCTGGGGGGGAAAACGGACCGCTTCTTCCGCAGCGCCGCGAGCCGCTGCGCCTCGGTCGTCTTCACGGTCTTCCCCTTGTCGGCTTTTGGGGCCATGGCGGAAGCAGTGGAGGAGGTCGACAGCGCTGGTGGTGCTAGTGGCGGTGGGGGGCGGAGCACTTCTCTCTCTCTCTCAGCTTTGGGGAGGCGAGGGAGCGGCGGAGATTTCTGAGATTGGGAACGGCAACGGGCGAATGGGCCAACTGCCCCCGTTTCCCCTGCTTTTAAAGGGGGGAGGGGGGCGGACGTTCCACATTTTGAGAAAAGGAACCCCCACGACCTCTCCCACGATTCCGCATTCAACGCGTGCCGTTCGGGGGGAGGGCGCGGTGGATGCGGAGGAAGATTCGGCGTAACCTAGGCCGCGCGTGCCCATGCACTGTTTTGGGCCTGGCCCAACAGCGCTCGACACCGTGTCTGGCCCAGGCCCGGGGGCTCCTGTCGGTGTACTAGAGTAGGGGCACCCTAGTACCCCGAACTCATGCACGGGCAGTCGCAGCATCCCTGCGGCAAGGCTTGCCGGGTGACCACCAAGACCCTCCGCGGCTACTTTGAAGACCATTCAAGAACAAAGTATCCAAGACAAGACCCCGGCGAGAGGAGCTTGCCGGGAAAGCTATCAAAAGCATCTCAAGGCCCCGGCAAGGGGAGCTTGCCGGGAAGGAAACGAGACCCCGGCAAGAGGAGCTTGCCGGGAAGGCCAACCCAGGCATACCAAGAAAACCTGCCGCGACGCGCCACGCGTCCCGGCAAGACCCGGTGAGCGACAAGCTCCCGGACGCGACAAGACGACGACCGCGGCGAGGAGTTTGCCGCGGAAACCGCCACTTCGTGCCCGCGCTCCAGCACACCCGCCCACGTGTCGCTCTGGGGCCCCTCCCAGGCACACGTGGTGGGAGGCCGTGCAGCTAGGGGTGCGAGGTGGCAAGCAGGCGCTGACAAGATAACCATCGAGGCAAACGGTGGCGTCCCTAGCAAGCCCCTTTCGGTACTGGTTTAGGCGACACAGACGGGCATTTAATGCCCTTGTCCCCTGCCGTCAGGGTTAGGTAACTACCACTGTAGCAGGTAGCTGTGCCTACTACAGCACCTAGCTACCCCACACCCTTTCCATTTTTGCCCTTGGCCCCCGTTGCTCTATGTCGGTAACCCCTTGAGTATAAAAGGAGGCCCGTGTGCAACGTAGAGGGGGGTCGGCCATTTTCAGAGCCTTCAGGGGGTTGAGCAATTCCACACACTCACGCTCGGTCCTGCTCGCCGCCGGTGTGTACTGTAGCACTCCGCGCTCCCTGAGCTAGAAATCAATACCAAACCACAAGCAGGAGTAGGGTTTTACGCATCCGTGCGGCCCGAACCTGGGTAAATCGCTCGCGTGCTTCGCCTCGATTTACTCTTCGCACGACCAACGCCCGCGTGCTTCGCCTCGATCTGCTCTTTGCGCAACCTCCGCCCCCCGCCGAACCGAAAGGGACCCGGTCCGCCGGTCCCATAGGTGTCCGTGGATCAGAAACCCCGGCATTTTTCACAGATCAAATAACAATCATCCAAGAAGATCCTAAAGGCTTTACTTGGCACAAAACACTAATTAAAACATAACAATCATAACATAGGATAGATGATTTATTTATTACTAAACAGGAACAAAAATAAAATTGGGTTGCCTCCCAACAAGCGCTATCGTTTAACGCCCCTAGCTAGGCATAAAAACAAGAATAGATCTAGGTATTATCTCTTGTATGCAATTCTTCAATTGAACACTTATAACCCTTAGGAGTTTCCTATTTTTATTAATGATCAAACTCCTAGGCAAGAAATCAAGAAATTCATTTGTAGCAAAAGGTTCCTTAATGATATAAAAAGTTGGGGTGAACACTTATTGATTTGAGATCCGCATTTTCCTTACTAGAAGATTCACCCTTATTTTTAGGAACATACATAAACTTGGCAACTTTGTAGGAGGATTTGAAGTGTTTAAGCAAAAAGACCCTAAGTTGGTAATAATATCCTCAAGTTTATCAATTCTAGTGGAATCTTGATCTATCTTTTCATTAACTATGGGTTCTTTCTTCGTTTTTTCAGAGTAACTCCTACCTTAGATCCATATTGAGTAATTTGATTGTGGATCTTTTTATCCAAATTCTCGATCAACTCTACGGCAACTTTTTTGATAATTTCAAGCCTTTGCATCACATGTTCCAAAGTTAAAATAGTTCCATTAACCAAAAGAGGTGGTGGGCCAAACAAATCTATCATAGCATTATAAGAATCAAAAGTTATGGCTACCCAAGAAATTTCCTCCGGTAATGGTATCAAGAATATATCTATTCCAAGGAGTGATGCCTACATAAAAATTGCGAAAGAAGAACGGAAGTAGATTGCTTCCTAGTAGATCTATTTTGCGCATTGCAAATTCTGTACCAAGCATCTTTTAGATTTTCTCCCTCCCTTTGTTTAAACAGATCAAAGAGCTTGATAATCCCAAGTGCAGGAATCATCGTAGCAATTCTCAAGGTGGAAGTGATAAGTATGGAGTGTCGAACCACAAGGAGCTAAAGGTAAGATCAATATTCTCTCAAGTCCTATCTGCCACTGATACGACTCTATGTACACCGAACGTTTGCTTCCAACTAGAAACGAGAAAACTATACGTTGTGGGTATGAAGAGGATAACTTTGCATGGTATCGGAGAGCTAAAATATAAAAGTAGGTGTGTTATCATAAAGTTAGAATATATTACTAAATATTATAAATAGTGAGTGTGGAATAATGGATGGTGTGCGGAATTGTCCTAGGCAATTGTTAACAAGACCGATAGTCGTCATTGCAATTTCATATGAGGGAGAGGCATAAGCTAACATACTTTCTCTTCTTGGATCATATGCACTTATGATTGGAACTCTAGCAAGATCCGCAACTACTAAAGATCATTAAGGTAAAACCCAACCATAGCATTAAAGCATCAAGTCCCCTTTATCCCATACAGCAACAACCCCTTACTCGGGTTTGCTTCTGTCACTCAGCAACCCACTATAAGTGAATCATGAATATTGCAACACCCTACATCGGGAATCCCTCATCTTGCCCACGGAGCACTAGGAGCAGCACCAAAATCAAACATATCATACTCAAAACAATAGGATGGCAACACTCATATCATAATATGTGCATAAAGCACCATGTTCAAGTAGGGATTACAGCGGGGTGCGGGAGAGTGGACCGCGTAAAGAGATGAGGGTGATGATGATGATGGTGATGTTGATGAAGACGATCACCGCGGCGATGATTCCCCTCCCGATGGCACTCGGTGCCACCGAGAGAGAGGAGGAGAGGTTCTCCCCCTTGTGCTTCCTCCTCCATGGCCTCCCCCCTAGATGGGGAGAGGTTCTCCCTCTGGTCCTTGGCCTTCATGGTGATGCATGCCGGGTGACTGATCCACGGGCACCTATGGGACCGGCGGACCGGGTCCCTTTCGGTTCGGCGGGGGCAGAGATCGTGCAAAGAGCAAATCGAGGCGATGCACGCGAGCGATTTACCCAGGTTCGGGCCGCACGGATGCGTAAAACCCTACTCCTGCTTTGTGGTTTGTATTGATTTCTTGCTCGGGAGCGCGAAGTGCTACAGTACACTTCAGCAGCTAACGAGACCGAGCGTGGGTGTATCTGAGTTAGCTAACCCCCCTCTACGTTGCGCATGGGCCTCCTTTTATATGCTCAAGGGGTCACCAACAGGTGGCAACGGAGGCAAAGGGTAAAAATGGAAATGCGCTGCAGTAGGTACAGCTACCTGCTACAGTGTATCATACCTAACCCTGACGGCAGGGGACAAGAGCCTTAAATGCTCGTCTGTGTCGCATAAATAGTGTGAAAAGGGACCGCCAGGGACGCCACCGTTCGCCACGATGGCGATCTTGTCAGCGCCGCTTGCCACCACACGCCGCTGGCTGCACAGCCTCCTGCCACGTACGCCTGGAAGGGCCCCAGAGCGACACGTTGGTGGATGTGCTGGAGCGCGGGCACGGAGAGGTGGCTTGCCGTGGCAAGCGCCTTGCCGCGGTCGTTGTCTTGTCGTATCCGGGAGCTTGTCGCTCACCGGGCCTTGCCGGGGCGCGTGGTGCGCCGCGGCAAGTTCCTTGAGATGCCTTGGATGGCCTTCCCGGCAAGCTCCTCTTGCCGGGGTCTTGTCTTCTTGTCTTGGATACTTCGTTCTTGAATGGCTCTAGAGGAACCACGGAGGATCTTGGCGGTCACCCGGCAAGCCTTGCCGCGGGATGCTGCGACTGCCCGTGCACAAGTTCGGGATACTAGGGTACCCCTACTCTAGTACGCCGACAGGAGCCCCCGGGCCTGGGCCATACACGGTGCCGAGCGCTGTTGGGCCAGGCCCAAGACAGGGCACGGGCACGCGCGGCCTAGGTTACACCGTATCTCACTCCGTATCCACCGCGCCCTCCCCGAACGGCACGCGTCGAATGCGGCGTCGTGGGAGGAATCGTGGGTGGTTACTTTATTTGGAAATGCGGAACGTCCGCCCCTCCCTCTTTATAAGCAGGGGAAACAGGGGAAGTTCGCCCATTTGCCCGTTGCCGTTTCCAATCTCAGAAATCTCCGCCGCTCCCTCGCCTTCCCAAAGTAGAGAGAGAGAGCAGCGCTCCGCCCCCCATCGCCACCAGCACCACCAATGCCGTCGACCTCCTCCACTGCTTCCGCCATGGCCCCAAAGGCTGACAAGGGGAAGGTCGTGAAGTCGACCGAGGCGCAGCGGCTCGTGGCGCTGCGGAAGGAGCGGTCCGTTCCCCCCCCCCCAAGCTTGGCGCGAAGGAGCTGAGGGAAAACTACTACCTTTTCTGGTCAGCGGAGACGCGCGCGCACCCGCGCACAAAGGTACTCCCCGCCGCCGCCTGGAAGAAGGCTCCAAATGGATACCCCTTCTTTGCTCTGTTCTTCTACTGCGGGCTCTGCCCACCTTTCTCTGATTTTTTCTGCGACATCATGAATACCTATGGACTCCACCTCCTTGACTTCACCCCCAACGCCGTTCTGACAATGGCAGTTTTCGCACACCTCTGCGAAAACTTTGTCGGAGTCCTTCCCAACGTAGCCCTCTTCCGCCACTTCTTCATACCCCGAGTAGAGAGAGGAGAGCCTCTATCCGGCAGGATTGCCTGGATCTCAAGGACCGGCAAGAAAGAGACCTATCTGGAGGGAGAATTCCGCGGCAAGTGGGAGGAGTGGAGAGCTGATTGGTGCTGGATTGACGAGGAGAGCCCGCAGCCATTCACCACCCGGCGGCAAACCCCAGTAGCACGCGGCAACGATTGGAGTGACTTGGCCTCGGAGGACGCCAGGCTGAAGATTGCCGTCACCAGGATCATGCGCCTCAGGCTTGCCGGGCTTACTGTTGGCGCTGTTGGCGCAGACTTCCTTCGCCGCCGCATCGCCCCCCTGCAGGAACGGGGGAGACCCACTTGGGAATTCAAGAACGCGGCAGACATCATGAGGCTGCGGCCGGGCCTCAATTTTAACTTCACAGTCCTGGAGCTCAACGCGTTGTTGCAGGAGCTGTTCAAGTATGACCCCCAACATCCCGAGGTCTTCAGGTTGCCGGGGGGCGTCGTCCCGTTGTGCAACAATTCTGCGCTCGACCGCATCCGCGCAATGATGCCGGAGTGCGACTCGCACGGGATTGTGCCAACTTGGCAGGAGCCTGCTGACGACGTCGTGCAACAGTTCTTCGACGACTTGGTGGAAGTGCCAATGCGCCCCGACGAGAAGGACGGCCTCACCCGCGACACCACCGACGCCGAGATGGCGCTCATCGCCACCAGGCTGGAAGAGGCAGCAGCAGCCGCAGCCGCGGGCGAGTTTGGCTTCACTGTGGAGGAGGCGGATGCAGCGGAGGCGGCAAGCCGTGCGGAGCGAGGGGAGCCCGCCGGCAAGAAGGAGCTTGCCGGGCGTGACATCGAGCCGAGCGAGCCCGCCAAGGACACAAGCGGCTCATTGGAAATCGACTCCTCCTCCTCCTCTTCTTCGGGCAGCTCGCCGCAAGCAGAGCCTCCATCCCCACCAAGAAGGCGCCTCCGCAAGGCCGGTGACGCGATGGAGCGGCAAGCGGGTCAACAGTCGCCGCGCCGCGTGACACGCTCCACCGTGGCAAACACCGTTGCCGTGGGAGCACCTCAAGCTGTGACGGCAACTGGAGCAGAGTCTAGTCGGACCACCGCTTCAGTTCCTACCACTGCTCACGCCGCACCGATAGCCGGAGCGGGGTCGTCTCAGACCACCACCACCGCTCCCGCCAAGCGGCCAAGGGAGGCTACTCCTCCGCCTCCTCGCACCGAGCGCGAGCCAGACTTCGACTTCTCCGCGTTCAGCTCCGACGAGGAGGAAGAAGAAGAGTAAGCTTCTCTTGCTGTACTTGCATTTTTTTCAATTCTTGCTGTTGGTCTTGTTTCTCACTTGCTTTTCTCTGAACTTGTTCCTCTTTAGGACTCTGGCCCAGAGAGCGGCAAAGAGAGCCAAGGTCCCAGTGATCGTCATCGAGGACGAGCCCACTGCAACAGCAGGTGGCGCGCCCGAGACAGCCTTGCCGGACCCGGCGACTTTCCTCCAGAGCAGCCCCCAGCGTAAGTGTATGGTTTACTTTCTGCTGCGAGGCGTGCTCGGGTACTTGTCTTTGCTGAAATTTGCTTGTTGACTTGTGTAGGAGCCGAGCAGCCCCACCAGGAGCCAAGGGAGAATACCCCGGCAAGGGAGAATTCTCCGGCAAGGGAGGGCTTCCCGGTAAGGGAGAAGTCTCCGGCAAGGGAGGGTTCTCCGGCAAGGGACAGCGCCAGCGGCCCTTCGACGGCGGAGAACCTGACTGCAGAAACCGGTGCAGGTACTCCTCTCGCTTCGAAACTTCCTTTGGGTCCTTCTTTTCTTGATCTTCTTTTCGTTGGATTTTTGCTGGATTCTTGCTTTACTCTTCCCCCCTTGCTGTCTGTCAGGCCCATCTGCTGCGGAGCAGATGGAGACCGAGGTCGCCGCTGAAGACGCGGCCGGCGCTGGTGATCCCGCCGGCGCCGAGGCCGCCAAGGCTGCCGCCGCAGCTACTGGCGAGGGATCTGGCGATCGTACTGACGGCCCAGAGGCCGCAGGAGCGCCAGGCGCTACGCCGACCGCCGATCCGTCCGCCGAAGCCGCAGCGCCAAGCACCGAGGAGCCCCGGCCGGGAGTCTACCTGAAGGCCGGCGATGACGTCTTCATCAACCTGCCCTGGGCGTCAAGCTCCAGAGCACCGGTCGAGGGGGAGATCTTCGACGGAGAAGTGCTTGCCGCCGCGGGGTTGACGTTGGTCGACGCGCCAAGCAGCAGTAGCAACGAGCCCGAAGAAGAGCGGCTGCTGCGCAGGTTGATGTCGCTCTACCGCGCGCGGCAAGCCAAGCTGGAATCCCGCGAGGCGCTTGTCGCGAAGGCGGGAGCAGACATTGAAAAGCGCGCGGAGGAGCTCGGAGGTTTCCACCGGGAAGCCCTCCGATCCCTGGCGGAGGAGCGGGAGCAGCTTGCTGAAGCACAGAAGGCCTTCCTCCTTGAGAAGGCCGAAGTCGAAGAGCGGCAGCGACTTGCCGCTGTGAAGCTAGCCGCGGAGGAGGGCGAGCTGGCGCAGCGGAAAGTCAACCTCGACGCCCACGAGGAGGAGCTCGCCGCGCGCGAGGAGAAACTTGGCGGAGCCCTCAAGCAAGCAGAGGACGCCGCCGCTGCCGCCGAGGCCGCCAAGAAGGAGTTGGAGACGAGGGTGGCGCAGCTAGAAGCCGAACTTGCCGAGAAGGGCAAAGAGCTCAGCGCCGCCAAGGACTCCAACGCGGGTTTTGAGTTGAAGCTGACCGCTTTGACCAAGACGCTGGACGGCGCCAAGAAGCGGGAGGCGGCCTTGAAGGAAGAAATCAAGGCCGACAAGGCGCTGCTGGAGAGCGTTGCCCCACCCAGAACGCCTTCAAGGAGACTGTGGAGCATTGGACGAAGAGTCTGGTGGATGCTGCCACAGATATTGACAGGGAGTTGGCGCAGCTGGGGATGGAAGATTTTGCATATCCCTCCGACGACAACCTCCAGCCGAGCGCCAAGCTTGTCCTATTCTTCAAGGGCGTGGCGAGGGCCCTCCAGCGACTCCGGGAGAGAATCCCCAAGCAGCCGGCTGACGAATCGCGCAAGATCTGCGCAGGGGCGCTCTAGAAAGTGTTGATGAAGGTGGCCTTCCGCAATCCGGGTCTCCGCCTCACCAACATCCTCAGGACCTTGCCGCCGGAGGCTGATCTGGAGGAGCTCAAGGCCCTTGTCGCACCCATTGTGGACAAGGTGAGCGGGATCAAGAGGGTCAAAGGCGATCGCGTAGATTAGGCCGCCCATTTCTTCTTTCCTCATCCTTGCTTATCATGTCATGAAAACAATCTGTTAAAGCTGCGACAAGCTATTTTTGTAATATAACTCTATTCTGGGTAATGATTGCAATGTTATTTCCTTTACTTGACTCCCCCCTTTGTATGTCTTTTTACCCTATGCTTTTAGGGAACTTGCTGGCGCAGGCACCTGAGCCGCGAGCGCAGAGTGCGGGACATCAGCAGCCTGCTGGCGGTGCCGCAGCCGACAAGAAACCTTGTCGCAACTAGTTGCAGCTCACTTAAGTTGTTGAGCGGACTCGAAACAAAGTAAGGGCGCAACTAGCCACGAGTTGGTTCCTCCGCGCACAGGTTTTCCATACAAAGTGTGGTCGTTCAAGGAAGATAATTTAGAATTTAAAAAATTTGATTGCTCAAACTTTGGCAACTTAGCTTTTCTGTTGTTTGCTTCCCGGCGAGGCGAAACTTTCTTGAACGATGCCTGGTCCATATCATCGTCTTCTCCTTTCCCCCCCGGCAAACTTGTGGGCAAGGGGAACCTTGCTTTCAGAAGGAAGAAGAGACAATACAGATATGGAGCTTTACGGCTCGTTATTGCTTACCATGGAGTATGTGCTGCACAAAGTGTGAGATCGTACATGCCAGAAAATAGAAAGCATAAAATCGGCGAAATGTGCGAAGCACATGAGCTTTACTTATGCACGGGGTCTGTGCCCGGCTTTGTACAAAGGATTACATGCAACAGCGGCAAGACTTGTACAAAAGGTGGTTGCCGGAACAGGTTCCGGCAACCGCGCCTTACGGGTAAAACTTACGAAGATGCTCGATGTTCCAGGAGTTGCTCACTGGAATGCCATCTTCGGTCTCAAGGCGGACAGCGCCAGGCCTAGTGACTCGTTTCACCCGGTAAGGGCCTTCCCACTTCGGCGTCAACTTGTTTGGATTCTTGGCGGACTGAACACGCCGAAGAACAAGGTCGCCTTCCTCGAGACTTCTGGCATTAACTTTGCGGCTATGGTAGCGGCGCAAAGCTTGCTGGTAGCGAGCAGCTCGCACAGCAGCCTGAAGACGGTCTTCCTCAAGGAGCAGCGCGTCATCTTGTCGCAGCTGCTCTTGCTCGAGCTCATCATAAGCGAGCACTCGAGGTGACCCGTATACGAGTTTCGTGGGGATAACTGCCTCTGCTCCATAGACTAGAGCAAAAGGTGTCTGGCCAGTGGCTCGATTTGGCGTCGTCCTGATCGACCAAAGAACCACCGGCAGCTCCTCGATCCAGTTTCTTCCGCACTTGTGCAGCCTGTCGAAAGTTCTGGTCTTGAGCCCACGCAGCACTTCAGCATTTGCCCTCTCCGCTTGACCGTTGCTTCTCGGGTGAGCAACAGAAGCGAAGCAGACCTTGGCGCCAAGGTCTTGGAGGTACTGCATGAAGGTGCGGCTCGTGAATTGTGTACCGTTGTCGGTGATTATCCTGTTAGGGATCCCGAAGCGGCAAACAATCGACCTGAAGAACTTGACTGCTGACTGTGCTGTCACCTTCCTCATTGGTTCCACTTCCGGCCACTTTGTGAACTTGTCGATTGCAACGTACAAGTACTCAAAGCCCCCGACTGCTCGGGGAAAGGGGCCGAGGATGTCGAGCCCCCAGACCGAAAATGGCCAGGATAAAGGGATCGTTTGGAGAGCTTGAGCTGGTTGGTGTATCTGCTTGGAATGGAACTGGCACGCTTCACACTTGGTTACTTGCGCAGTTGCATCCTGGAGGGCTGTTGGCCAGAAGAAACCTTGCCGGAAGGCTTTGCCGACAAGTGCTCTTGCGCCAATGTGGTGACCACATATGCCTCCATGTATCTCTGCCAACAGCTTTTGTCCGTCTTCCCAGCGAATACACTTCAATTTCACACCGTTGAGTCTTCTTCTGTATAGTGTCTTGTTGACAAACTGGTACATACTTGACTGCCGGGCTACTCTTTCCGCTTCTTCTTGCTCTTCGGGAAGCTCTCCAGTTTGAAGGAAACGGACAATCTGCTGTGCCCATGCTGGAGCTTATGGCTCGACAACAAGGACTAAAGGCAAATCTGCGGCTGCGGGAACGCCCGCTTCTACGGCCAGAACCTGAGCCTCTGCCGGAGCTTGACGTTCCCCGGCAAGCTTGCCGGAGAAAAACTTGTCGGGAGCTTCTGCTACAACGGAACAAGCCCTTGGGCTTGCCGGAGCAGACTGCTCCTCAGCACTCTTGGCGTTGACCTTGGGGACCTTCTTGGCGGCGGCTTCGGGAAGCTCTGCCTGCAAATAGTCTCCAGAAATCGACTTCCTCTTCTTGCTCTGTCCAGTTGATGGTGTTACGGATGGTTGAGTCATCTTGAGCACAAAAATCCCTGGTTCCACAGGTAACTTAAGTGCGGCGCACTTTGACTGGCTATCGGCAATGGCGTTCTGAGCTCTTGGAACATGTTCCATTTGTAGGCCGTCAAAGTGCTCTTCTAGCTTTCTCACTTCGTCGACGTAAGCTTCCATCAACGGACTCTGATAACTCTTGTTTACTTGGCGGACGACAAGCTGTGAGTCACCCCTGATAATGAGCTTCTTGATCCCAAGGTCTGCCGCGATCCTGAGACCGGCGAGCAAGCCTTCATACTCTGCAGTATTGTTTGTTGCTTGCTCCTTGGGAAAGTGCATCTGGACTATGTACTTGAGGTGCTCTCCGGTGGGTGCTACAAGCAGCATGCCAGCGCCGGCGCCTTGTAGCGAAAAGGCACCATCAAAGTAGATCAGCCACTCTTTGCTTACTTCCTTGTCGGGGATGCTCGTTTCTGGAATTTCTTCATCTGGTGTTGGCGTCCATTCTGCTATAAACTCTGCCAATGCTCTGCTCTGGATAGGGCATATAGCTCACTGACGTCTCTGATCCTGCACATCGCCATCTCCTCCCGCATCCTGCGGTTACGCACGTTCTGATGGAACGCGCTGATGACCGCAGCGGGGTGGACGTCTGGGATGTTATACTGTACACAGCTGAACCTCTGAATGTACTTGCGCAAGGGCTCTCCTTCCTTCTGGGCGAGCAGATGAAGGTCACTCTCTTGGCCATGTGGTTTGTGGCCGCCTGTAAAGGCGCCAACAAACTGATGGCATAGGTCTGCCCAGGAGGATATGGAGTTGTCTGGCAAGTGCATGAGCCAGGACCTGACGTTGGGCTTGAGCACCAACGGGAAGTAGTTGGCAAGGATCTTGTCGTCTCGCCCCCCGGCAGCCTGCACCGCGATGGTGTAGATGCTGAGGAACTCCGACGGATGCGTCTTGCCGTCGTACTTCTCTGGTACATCTGGTTTGAAATTCTTCGTGCTGGGCCACTGGACTTGCCGCAGCTCACGAGTGAACGCAGGGCAACCTATCGCGTACGGTAAGTCGCCCGGTTCCCCTGGCGCATGCATGTCAACATAGGGCCCAGTGCGCTGGTCCGACTGACGTCGCGCTTCTCTTCGGCGCTCGATGCGAGTACGAGCGTCTTCTTGTTGTCGTTCTTGAAGAACTTGGCGCTGATCGCGATGAGCTCGCGGATCGGATGACGCGGTAGAATCGCTGTCGAGGTGGATCCGGCGAGTCGGCGATCTTGGCCTTCGGGGCGGAGAGTGCACAGAGGTTGCACCCCCACCAGTCTTGTCGTGTCCGGCTCGTGCCTGGCTGGCTTGCCGCGGCTGCGACGTGCTCGGCTGCCGTGGAGTGTCGCCGTTGGCGAAGCCGATGAGACTCTGGATGGTGGCCCTCCAGTCGTCGATCTTGTCCGCCGTTGGAGGGTAGTCTAGGAGCAGCTGAGCTCGCGCCAAAGCTTCTGCTGCAGTGGCGGGCGGTGGTGGCGAACGATGCGAGGAGCGGGATATGCTCAGACTTCTAACTATGTTAGAAGGAGCAGTATCCCGTCCAGGCGACCGTGCCTCGCTCGCGCCAGCATGTTGATGTGCATGGCGGTCTTGAGCGCTCCGAGATCCACCAGCCCGTTCTTGGTCTAGCAAACGCATGGTACTGTGAGTACCATGACGCTGCCGGTCCCGCGCCTCCTGAGACGGGCGCGGTGCATGTACGGACGCCGAGGTCTTGGAGTGTGCCCGGTCGTTGTGGGAGCCGGCTACGCCGCCGATGGGCAGCGCAGCCCTGTCCTTGGACCTGGCAGCACCGTGAGCCCCGTCGTCGACGCGCGTTCTTCCGCCGGCGCCTGCCCCATCAGCCGTTTGCTCCGGCGATGGCGGGTTCGGCGCGGACGGAGCAGCCGCCTCCGAAACCTTCTTCTTCGGCGGCATGTTGATGAAGATGATGAAGATCTAGCTCGCGAGGACGCCGGATCTGGTTCACACAACTTCGACGCCCCCTACCTGGCGCGCCAAAGATGCCTGGGTACTGATCCACGGGCACCTATGGGACCGGCGGACCGGGTCCCTTTCGGTTCGGCGGGGGAGGATATCGTGCAAAGAGCAAATCGAGGCGATGCACGCGAGCGATTTACCCAGGTTTGGGCCGCACGGATGCGTAAAACCCTACTCCTGCTTTGTGGTTTGTATTGATTTCTTGCTCGGGAGCACGAAGTGCTACAGTACACTTCAGCAGCTAACGAGACCGAGCGTGGGTGTATCTGAGTTAGCTAACCCCCCTCTACGTTGCGCATGGGCCTCCTTTTATATGCTCAAGGGGTCACCAACAGGTGGCAACAGAGGCAAAGGGTAAAAATGGAAATGCGCTGTAGTAGGTACAGCTACCTGCTACAGTGTATCATACCTAACCCTGACGGCAGGGGACAAGAGCCTTAAATGCTCGTCTGTGTCGCCTAAACAGTGCGAAAAGGGACCGCCAGGGACGCCACCGTTCGCCACGATGGCAATCTTGTCAGCGCCGCTTGCCACCACACGCCGCTGGCTGCACAGCCTCCTGCCACGTACGCCTGGAAGGGCCCCAGAGCGACACGTTGGTGGATGTGCTGGAGCGCGGGCACGGAGAGGTGGCTTGCCGCGGCAAGCGCCTTGCCGCGGTCGTTGTCTTGTCGTATCCGGGAGCTTGTCGCTCACCGGGCCTTGCCAGGGCGCATGGTGCGCCGCGGCAAGTTCCTTGAGATGCCTTGGATGGCCTTCCCGGCAAGCTCCTCTTGCCGGGGTCTTGTCTTCTTGTCTTGGATACTTCGTTCTTGAATGGCTCCAGAGGAACCACGGAGGATCTTGGCGGTCACCCGGCAAGCCTTGCCGCGGGATGCTGCGACTGCCCGTGCACAAGTTCGGGATACTAGGGTACCCCTAGTCTAGTACACCGACACTACCGAAAGAAAGCGTTGAAAAAACCGAGTTCAATGCCACACACTGCCCTAAACACCTAAGCTCCACAACAACGCCCCTAGAGGGAAAATGGCGCAAAGCGTCATCACTGCCAAGTCTAGAAGGGTCAAGGGTCTTCACCCGGAACCCTGACACGAAGAAGAGCACCACGATGATGTCTTCAGGAAGATAGAGGGAACTCGCATGCGTCATCGTCATCGGCGACAAAGCATAGAACTTTCGCTTGGCAACTCCCTCGGGCCACACGAGGTATTCAGGACAGGCGCAACACGTTCATCTCCCAGGTACGGATCGAGCAGACTCGACTGCCAAAGACAGGGAGAGCGCCCGGGCCACCCACCACTATCCTCCTGCTGCAGACACGACCAAGAGGGGGAGCCACCACCACCGAAATGGTGTCAGTCGGAGATCCAACCATGCGGAACGCCATCCGAAGCCGCCACTCCGGCATCCACGTCCAAGCCACGACCAACCGTCCACATCACGGAGCACCAACCTTAGAAGGAAGAAAGAAAGGGGTCTCCTTTCATTCCTATTCTGGCATCAGTCATAGGATCTGGGTCGATGCCCCCACAGTAGGGGGTGTCCACACCTGTGTCCCTAGCCAGTCTCGTGGACTCGGTGCACACAACCCCGTGGCTACCGATGGCTGCCATCGAGCCCGCTCGGACGACACCTCAACCATGGTCACCGGTGCCGATTTTCCCAACGGGATAGTGAGACCCGACCACCATCGCCGACCACCATACCCGCGAGGAGAGCACGAGCACTACCCGCGAGCACATCTTGGGACAAGCCTGACCTCTCTACCCGAAGCTGAAGCTCTGATCCACACCGGGCACTGAACTGGCCTGCCCGAGCATGAACCCTAGATCTAGACCTCTGTTGCATGAGCTACCCACGCAGCGCTGGTACAGACCCAGGAGAAGGAAAGGAACCACCACTAACCGCACCCCGCCACTGACCACAAACCACCGCTGCAAGGATAGCCACGGTCGCACCGGCTGCCCGTGCAACCACCCACAGCCACCCCCGCCAGACCACCATGCCACCACAGGAGCCCCGGGAACCACCCACCTGCCATCCACACCCACTTCAACAAAGAAAGGGGAAAACCGACAAGCCGAGCTATGCGGAAAGGGGACAACCACTCCAAGGGGAGAGCTCCCCGGTAGCCATTCCCTCCTCCCGGCCACCACTGGCTGGGGCCGCCTAAGGGGCAGCCGCTGCCACACTGTCAGCTCTAGTAGCTCTAGATCCAGGCGAGGGCCACCGAGGCAGCACGGCAGTAGCCGCAGCTCGCTCCAGATAAGCGCGCACAACTGACACTAGCTCCCCTATCTGCGACTAGGTCCACCAATGCCCCACCGCCCAACTAGGATTCAGGGAGACAAGCCCATCTGTGCGGGCACCACCACACACGCAACGCACCCCCACGCAACTGCCGCAGCACCACCAGACGTCCGAGCTGCCACCACAACCGTGCGCCTCACCACGGCCAAGCCCCATGTCAGTGTCGCGCCAACGAGATGACGCTGCGGCCGTGCTGAAGACCGCATCCGAGGAGGATGAGAGGCCCTGCCGTCGCCGACTGGTCTTTGCCCATTGATAACCCACAAGTATAGGGGATCGGTTGTAGCCTCTTACGATAAGTAAGAGTGTCGAACCCAACGATGAGCTAAAGGTAGAACAAATATTCCCTCAAGTTTTGTCGACCATCGATACAACTTTGCGCACACTTTATGTTCGCTTTACCTAGAACAAGTATGAAACTAGAAGTACTTTGTTGGTGTAACGGGATAGGTTTGCAAGATAATAAAGAGCATGTAAATAAAAAGTAGGGTCTTTTTAGATAAAGAAACAACTAAGTTAGTTTTAGTAGAGAGCTTTTTGTCATGCAAGAAAGTTATTTGTCCCTAGGAAATTGATAAGTAGACCGGTAATAATTATTGCAATTTTATAGGAGGGAGGCATAAGCTAGCATACTTTCTCTCCTTGGATCATATGCACTTATGATGAACTCTAGCAAACATCTGTAACTACTAAAGATCATTAAGGTAAAACACAACCATAGCATTAAAGTATCAAGTCCTCTTTATTCCCATACGCCATAACCTACTTACTCGGGTCTGTGCTTCTATCACTCATGCCACACACCATAAGCAAATCATGAACATATTGCAAACCCTACAACGGGGATCCCTCACGCTTGCACAACATGAAGAGCACCCTAGGACAACACCAATAATAAAACACGCAACTCAAACCAATCATGATCATCAATCAACCCATAGGACAAAACGGGTCTACTCAAACATCATAGGTTAGCCATACATCATTCAGAAATAATATATAGCGTTGAGCACCATGTTTAAGTAGAGATTACAGTGGGGAGAAGGGGTGTTACACCGCTGCATAGAGGGGGATAGAGTTGGTGATGACGGCAGCGAAGTTGTTGGTGTAGACCGTCGTCACGATGATGGCCCTAGCGGCGTTCCAGCGCCACTGAGAGTGAGGGGGAGAGAGAGCCCCCCTCCTTCTTATTCTTCCTTGACCTTCCATCTAGATGGGACAAGGGTTTCCCCTTGGTCTATGGCCTCCATGGCGGCAGAGGGGCGGGAACCCCTCCGAGATTGGATCTCTCTCTCTCTCTCTCCCTCTCTCTCTCTCTCTCTCTCTCTCTCTCTCTCTCTCTCTCTGTTTCCTTCTGTTTCTGCGCTCCCAGATTCTGGCCTTTCACCGTTTCTTAAATTTCTGGAGATTTGTAACTCCGATTGGGCTAAAATTTTAACATGATTTTTATCCGGATATTAGCTTTCTTGTGCCAGAAGAAGGGCACCAACCGCCTTATGGGGTGACCACAAGGGCCCAGGGAGCGCCCCCAGGCTTGTGGCCCTCTCGGGCATCGTCTCGCGTTGATTCTTTTTTCCAAAATTCACATATATTCCAAAAAAATCTCCGTAATCGCGTTTGGACTTCGTTTGATATGGATTTTATGCAAAACAAAAAACATGCGACAAACAGGAACTAGCACTGAATCAATATGTTAGTCCAAGAAAATCATATAAATTGTCGCCAAAAGTATGTAAAAGTTGTAGAATATTGGCATGGAACAATCAAAAATTATAGATACGATGGAGATGTATCAGCATCACCAATCTTAATTCCTTCTCGTCCTCGAGTAGGTAAATGATAAAAAAGATAATTTTTGATGTGAAATGCTACCTAGCACAATCTTTATCATATAATCTAATCATGGCATGAATATTAAGACACGAGTGATTCAAAGCAACACTCTTATCATTTGACATAAAGAAATTAATACTTCAAGCATACTAACAGGGCCGTCTCCAGGAATTCAGGGCCCCGGTGCGGAATGCAAAAAATTAGGCCTAAATATTTTATAAGTCATATACTAAATAACCAACATAACTAAAGCATTCTCCTGCTAAATTATATACATTATATAATTGAAGTATGCATTATTTTGTATAGTATTCAGAAGTATATGAAATATTAATAACATAGGAATAAACGGTAGTACTAACAAATAAAGTGGCCGGTTATACAAACAATCAAACGATTACTAAACTGCATCAAATAATGACTCACTTACCAGATTGTTTACTGTCAGATTCATTTAAGAACTCGATCCGTCGGAGATGGAGGCAACATGATTGCTTATTTTCAAGTCCCCATGCCCTACAGAAACAAAATTTACATAAAAATAATTGGACACATTGGATACACATCAAATTTAACTCACACATTCGTCCATCTCTGGCATTACCTTCGTACCCTTCCCTTCAACCTGTAGTAGGACTAAAAACTCCACCGATCAATGCCAATCTACACATCGCAACTAGAGAAGCGAGCAGAATCATGAATCCCCAAACCTTTTAGTCATTCTCTTGCACTCTTCTATAGTACCAGGTGAGGGAGTCCTGGACTAAGGGGTCCTCGGGCGTCCGGCCTGTTGGCCATGGGCCGGACTGACGGGCTATGAAGGTACGAAGACCGAAGACTACACCCGTGTCCGGATAGGACTCTCCTTGGCGTGGAAGGCAAGCTTGACGGCCGGATATGTAGATTCCTTTCTTTGTAACCAACCTTGTGTAACAATAGATCCTCCCGGTGTCTAAATAAACCGGAGGACTTAGTCCAGATAGAGGAGACTCATTATCATAGCCATACGAGCTAGACCTCTAGGGTTTAGCCATTACGATCTCGAGGTAGATCAACTCTTGTAATACTCCTATTCATCAATATCAATCAAGCAGGATGTAGGGTATTACCTCCACCGAGAAGGCCCGAACTTGGGTAAACATCGTGTCCCTTGTCTCCTGTTACCATCGACCTCAGACGCACAGTTCGGGACCCCCTACCCGAGATCCGCCGGTTTTGACACTAATACGTCTCCAAGGTATCTATAATTTTTTATTGTTCCATGCTATATTATATCTTGTTTTGGACATTATTGGGCTTTATTATTGATACGTCTCCAACGTATCTATAATTTTTGATTGCTCCATGCTATATTATCTACTGTTTTGAACATTATTGGGCTTTATTATCCACTTTTATATTATTTTTGGGACTAACCTATTAACCGGAGGCCCAGCCCAGAATTGCGGTTTTTGCCTGTTTTAGGGTTTCAAAGAAAAGGAATATCAAACGGAGTCCAAACCGAATGAAACCTTCGGGAACATGATTCTCTCATCGAATACAACTCAGGAGACTTGTACCCTACATCAAGACACGTAACAGGAGGCCACGAGGTAGGGGGCACGCCTACCCCCCAGGCGCGCCCTCCACCCTCGTGGGCCCCCTGTTGCTCCACCGACGTATTTCTTCCTCCTATATATACCCACGTACCCCCAAACGATCAGATATGGAGCGAAAACCCTAATTCCACCGCCGTAACTTTCTGTATCCACGAGATCCCATCTTGGGGCCTGTTCCGGAGCTCCACCGGAGGGGGCATCGATCACGGAGGGCTTCTTCATCAACACCATAGCCCCTCCGATGAAGTGTGAGTAGTTTACCTCAGACCTACGGGTCCATAGTTAGTAGCTAGATAGCTTCTTCTTTCTTTTTGGATCTCAATACAATGTTCTCCCCTGTCTTGTGGAGATCTATTCGATGTAATCTTCTTTTTGCGGTGTGTTTTTTGAGACCGATGAATTGTGGGTTTATGATCAAGTCTATCTATGAATAATATTTGAATCTTCTCTGAAATTCTTTTATGTATGATTGGTTATCTTTGCAAGTCTCTTCGAATTATCAGTTTGGTTTGGCCTACTATATTGATCTTTCCTGCAATGGGAGAAGTGCTGAGCTTTGGGTTCAATCTTGCGGTGTCCTTTCCCAGTGACAGTAAGGGCAGCAAGGCACGTATTGTGTTGATGCCATCGAGGATAACAAGATGGGGTTTTCTTCATATTGCATGAGTCTATCCCTCTACATCATGTCATCTTGCTTAAGGCGTTACTCTGTTTTTAACTTAATACTCTAGATGCATGCTAGATAGCGGTCGATGAGTGGAGTAATAGTAGTAGATGCAGGCAGGAGTCGGTCTACTTGTCTCGGACGTGATGCCTGTATACATGATCATACCTAGATATTCTCATAACTATGCTCAATTCTGTCAATTGCTCAATAGTAATTTGTTCACCAACCGTATAATACTTATGCTCTCGAGAGAAGCCACTAGTGAAACCTATGGCCCCCGGGTCTATCATTATCATATTGATCTCCTACTACTTAGTTATTTCCTTTGCTATTTACTTTGCCTTTATTTTACTTTGCATTTGTATCATAAAAATACCAAAAATATTATCTTATCATATCTATCAGATCTCACTCTCGTAAGTGGCCCTATTGGGATTGACAACCCCTATTTGCGTTGGTTGCGAGGATTTATTTGTTTTGTGTAGGTGCGAGGGACTCGTGCGTAGCCTCCTACTGGATTGATACCTTGGTTCTCAAAAACTGAGGGAAATACTTACGCTACTTTACTGCATCATCCCTTCCTCTTTGGGGAAAACCAACGCAGTGCTAAAAGAGGTAGCAAGAAGGATTTCTGGCGCCGTTGCCGGGGAGGTCTATGCAAAAGTCAACATACCAAGTACCCATCACATACCCTTATCTCCCGCATTACATTATTTGCCATTTGCCTCTCGTTTTCCTCTCACCCACTTCACCCTTGCCGTTTTATTTGCCCTCTCTCTCTATCCTCACTCTACTTGCCTCTTTTTGCTCGCTTGCTTTTTGTTTGCTTGTGTGTTAGTTTGCTTGCTTTCCACGATGGCTCTACCTAAATTTGGTGACCTTCACCTTAAAAAGTTAGAAGAAATAAAAAATAATGTTAGGAGTTTCATGGTTTTGCAATTTGAACATAATAGTTTCTTCAGAAATGAGCTTAAAGAACAGAAAAGTTTTATGAGTTCTATGAATAAAGAGCTCGATGATATGTCTAAGAATTCGATGGTTTAAGATCCCAACTTGCTCATCTTGAGAAATTAACTGCTGAAATTTCGGATAAGCACGCTACCCTAGTTAATAAGATGGCCGCTAAACTGAGTTGCTATGAAAATAATGATGAAGATCTAAAAGTTATTGATGTGTCCCCTATTAAATCTTTGTTTTGCAATATGAATCTTAATAATTATGGGACTGAATATGATCCACCTTTACCTAGAAGGCGTTCCAAGAATTCTGAATCTTTTGATCTTGATGCTAAATTTGATAAAAGTGGGATTGAAGAAATTAAAACCCTAGATGTTGCTAAACCCACTATTATGGATTTAAAGGAATTTAACTATGAAAATTGCTCTTTGATTGATTGTATTTCCTTGTTGCAATCCGTGCTAAATTCTCCTCACGCTTATAGTCAAAATAAAGCGTTTACTAAACATATCGTTGATGCCATGCAATCTTATGAAGAAAAACTTGAATTGGAAGTTTCTATCCCTAGAAAACTTTATGATGAGTGGGAACCAACTATTAAAATTAAAATTAAAGATCTTGAATGCTATGCTTTATGTGATTTGGGTGCTAGTGTTTCCATGATTCCAAAGACTTTGTGTGATTTATTAGGTTCCCGTGATTTTGATGATTTCTCTCTAAACTTGCACCTTGCGAATTCCACTATTAAGAAACCTATGGGAAGAATTAATGATGTTATTATTGTTGCAAATAGGAATTATGTGCCCGTAGATTTTATCATTCTTGACATAGATTGCAATCCTTCATGTCCTATTATTCTTGGTAGACCTTTCCTTAGAACGATTGGTGCAATTATTGATATGAAGGAAGGAAATATTAGATTTCAATTTCCATTAAGGAAAGGCATGGAAAACTTTCCTAGAAAGAAAATTAAATTACCTTATGAATCTATTATGAGATCCACTTATGGATTGCCTACCAAAGATGGCAATAACTAGATCTATTCTTGCTTGTTATGCCTAGCTAGGGGCGTTAAACAATAGCGCTTGTTCGGAGGCAACCCAATTTTATTTTTATTCCTTGCTTTTTTCTCCTGTTTAGTAATAAATAAATTATCTAGCCTCTGTTTTGGTTGTGTTTTTTGTGTTTAATTAGTGTTTGTGCCAAGTAGAACCGTTGGGAAGCCTTGGGGAAAGTCTTGTTGAACTTGCTGTAAAAAAATAGAAACTTTAGCGCTCACGAGAACTGCTGTCCTTTTTATTTGGAAAGCGATATTTAGTTAATTATTTTTACAGATGATTAATAGATATATTCCTCACGTCCACCAATTTATTTTCGAATTTTTGGGGTTCCATATCTTGCGCTAGCTACAGATTACTACAGACTGTTCTGTTTTTGACAGATTCTGTTTTTCGTGTGTTGTTTGCTTATTTTGATGAATCTATGGCTAGTAAAATAGTTTATAAACCATAGAGAAGTTGGAATACAGTAGGTATAACACCCATATAAATAAATAATGAGTTAATTACAGTACATTGAAGTGGTCTTTTGTTTTCTTTCGCTAACGGAGCTCACGAGATTTTCTACTTTAAGTTTTGTGTAGTGAAGTTTTCAAGTTTTGGGTAAAGATTTGATGGATTATGGAACAAGGAGTGGCAAGAGCCTAAGCTTGGGGATGCCCATGGCACCCCCAAGATAATCTAAGGACACCTAAAATCCAGAGCTTGGGGATGCCCCGGAAGGCATCCCCTCTTTCGTCTACTTCTATCGGTAACTTTACTTGGAGCTATATTTTTATTCACCACATGATATGTGTTTTGCTTGGAGCGTATTGTATTATTTGAGTCCTTGCTTGTTAGTTTACCACAATCATCCTTGCTGTACACACCTTTTGAGAGAGCCATACATGATTTTGAATTTGTTAGAATACTCTATGTGCTTCGCTTATATCTTTTGAGTTATATAATTTTGCTCTAGTGCTTCACTTATATCTTTTAGAGCGCGGTGGTGGAATTGTTTTATAGAAACTATTGATCTCTCATGCTTAACTTAGATTATTTGAGAGTCTTAATAGCACGGTAATTTTCTTAAAATCCTAATATGCTTGGTATGCAAGAATAATAATAAAACTTTCTTATGAGTGTGTTGAATACTAAGAGAAGTTTGATGCTTGATGATTGTTTTGAGACATGGAGGTAATAATATCAAAGTCGTGCTAGTTGAGTAGTTGTGAAATTGAGAAATACTTGTGTGGAGGTTTGCAAGTCCCGTAGCATGCATGTATGGTAAACGTTATGCAACAAATTTGAAACATGAGGTGTTATTTGATTGTCTTCCTTATGAGTGGCGGTTGGGGACGAGCGATGGTCTTTTCCTACCAATCTATCCCCCTAGGAGCATGCGCGTAGTACCAAGGTTTTTGATGACTTGTAGATTTTTGCAATAAGTATGTGAGTTCTTTATGACTAATGTTGAGTCCATGGATTATACACACTCTCACCCTTCCATCCTTGCTAGCCTCTTCGGTACCGTGCATTGCCCTTTCTCACATTGAGAGTTGGCGCAAACTTCGCCGGTGCATCGAAACCCCATGATATGATACGCTCTTTCACACATAAACCTCCTTATATCTTCCTCAAAACAGCCACCATACCTACCTATTATGGCATTTCCATAGCCATTCTGAGATATATTGCCATGCAACTTTCCATCATTCCGTTCATCATGACACATTCATCATTGTCATATTGCTTAGCATGGTCATGTACTTGACATAGTATTTGTGGCAAGGCCACCGTTCATAATTCTTTCATACATGTCACTCTTGCTCCATTGCATATCCCGGTACACCGCCGGAGGCATTCATATAGGGTCATCTTTGTTCTAGTATCGAGTTGTAATCATTGAGTTGTAAACAAATAGAAGTGTGATGATCATCATTTTCTAGAGCATTGTCCCATGTGAGGAATATAAACAAAATAAGAAAGACCATTAAAAAAGGAGAAGTCCCAAAAAAAGAGAGAAAGGCCATAAAAAAGGGAGAAAAGGCCCCAAAAGAAAAAAGAAAAAATGAGAGAAAAAGAGAGAAGGGACAATGTTACTATCCTTTGCCACACTTGTGCTTCAAAGTAGCACCATGATCTTCATAGTAGAGAGTCTCTCATGTTATCACTTTCATATACTAGTGGAAATTTTTCATTATAGAACTTGGCTTGTATATTCCAACAATGGGCCTCCTCAAGTGCCCTAGGTCTTCGTGAGCAAGCAAGTTGGATGCACACCCACTAGTTTCTTTTGTTGAGCTTTCATACATTTATAGCTCTAGTGCATCTATTGCATGGCAATCCCTACTCCTTGCATTAACATCAATCGGTGGTCATCTCCATAGCCCATTGATTAGCCTCGTTGATGTGAGACTTCCTCTTTTTTTGTCTTCTCCACATAACCCCCCTCATTATATTCTATTCCACCTATAGTGCTATGTCCATGGCCCGCGCTCATATATTGCGTGAAAGTTTATAGGTTTGAGATTACTAAAATATGAAATAGTTGCTTGGCTTGTCATCGGGGTTGTGCATGATGATAGCATTCTTGTGTGATGAAAATGAAACATGACTAAACCATATGATTTTGTAGGGATGAACTTTCTTTGGCCATGTTATTTTGAGAAGACATAATTGCTTAGTTAGTATGCTTGAAGTATTATCATTTTTATGTCAATATGCACTTTTGTCTTGAATCTTTCGGATATGAATATTCATACCACAATTAAGAAGAATTACATTAAAATTATGCCAAGTAGCACTCCGCATCAAAAATTCTGTTTTTATCATTTACCAACTCGAGGATGAGCAGGAATTAAGCTTGGGGATGCTTGATACGTCTCCAACGTATCTATAATTTTTGATTGCTCCATGCTATATTATCTACTATTTTGAACATTATTGGGCTTTATTATCCACTTTTGTATTATTTTTGGGACTAACCTATTAACCGGAGGCCTAGCCCAGCATTGTTGTTTTTGCCTGTTTTAGGGTTTCGAAGAAAAGGAATATCAAACGGAGTCCAAACGGAATGAAGCCTTCGGGAACATGATTTTCTCATCGAATACAACTCACGAGACTTGGACCCTACGTCAAGACACGTAACAAGAAGCCATGAGGTAGGGGCCGCGCCTACCCCCCAGGCGCGCCCTCCACCCTCGTGGGCCCCTGTTGCTCCACCGACGTATTTCTTCCTCCTATATATACCCACGTACCCCCAAACGATCAGATACGGAGCCAAAACCCTAATTCCACTGCCGTAACTTTCTGTATCCATGAGATCCCATCTTGGGGCCTGTTCCGGAGCTCCGCCGGAGGGGGCATCGATCACGGAGGGCTTCTTCATCAACACCATAGCCCCTCCGATGAAATGTGAGTAGTTTACCTCAGACCTATGGGTCCATAGTTAGTAGCTAGATACAATGTTCTCCCCCTCTCTTGTGGAGATCTATTCGATGTAATATTCTTTTTGCGGTGTGTTTGTTGAAACCGATGAATTGTGGGTTTATGATCAAGTCTATCTATGAATAATATTTGAATCTTCTCTAAATTCTTTTATGTATGATTGGATATCTTTGCAAGTCTATTTGAATTATCAATTTGGTTTGGCCTACTAGATTGATCTTTCTTGCAATGGGAGAAGTGCTTAGCTTTGGGTTCAATCTTGCGGTGTCCTTTCCCGGTGACAGTAAGGGCAGCAAGGCACGTATTGTATTGTTGCCATCGAGGATAACAAGATGGGGTTTCTTCATATTGCATGAGTCTATCCCTTTACATCATGTCATCTTTCTTAAGGCGTTACTCTGTTTTTAACTTAATTACTCTAGATGCATGCTGGATAGCGGTCGATGAGTGGAGTAATAGTAGTAGATGTAGGCAGGAGTCGGTCTATTTGTCTTGGAGGTGATGCCTATATACATGATCATACCTAGATATTCTCATAACTATGCTCAATTATGTCAATTGCTCAACAGTAATTTGTTCACCCACCGTAGAATACTTATGCTCTCGAGAGAAGCCACTAGTGAAACCTATGGCCCCCGGGTCTTTATCATATTGATCTCCTACTACTTAGTTATTTCCTTTGCTATTTACTTTGCCTTTATTTTACTTTGCATCTTTATCATAAAAATACCAAAAATATTATCTTATCATATCTATCAGATCTCACTCTCGTAAGTGGCCCTATAGGGATTGACAACCCCTATTTGCGTTCGTTGCGAGGATTTATTTGTTTTGTGCAGGTGCGAGGGACTCGCGCATAGCCTCCTACTGGATTGATACCTTGGTTCTCAAAAACTGAGGGAAATACTTACGCTACTTTACTGCATCATCCCTTCCTCTTCGGGGAAAACCAACGCAGTGCTAGAAGAGGTAGCAATTATACACTTTTATACTATTTTTAAGACTAACCTATTAACCGGAGGCCCAGCCCAGAATTGCTGCTTTTTTTGCCTATTTTAGGGTTTCACAGAAAAAGAATATCAAACGGAGTCCAAACGGAATGAAACCATCGAGAACGTGATTTTCGGGACGAACATGATCCAGAGGACTTGGACCCTACGTCAAGCAATCAACCAGGAAGGCACGAGGTAGGGGGCGCGCCTACCCCCAGGCGCGCCCTCCACCCTTGTGGGGCCCACATTGCTCCACGAACGTACTCCTTCCTCCTATATATACCTACATACCCCCAAACTACCATATAGGGAGCCAAAACCCTAATTCCACCGCCGTATCTTTCTATATCCACGAGATGCCATCTTGGGGCCTTTTCCGGAGCTCCGCCGGAGGGGGTGTCGATCACGGAGGGCTTCTACATCAACACCATAGCCTCTCCGATGAAGTGTGAGTAGTTTACGTCAGACCTACGAGTCCATAGTTATTAGCTAGATGGCTTCTTCTCTCTTTTTGGATCTCAATACAAAGTTCTCCCCCTTTCTTGTGGAGATATATTCGATGTAATCTTCTTTTGCGGTGTGTTTGTTGAGACCGATGAATTCTGGGTTTATGATCAAGTTTATCTATGAATAATATTTGAATCTTTTCTGAATTCTTTTATGTATGATTGGTTATCTTTGCAAGTCTCTTTGAATTATTAGTTTGGTTTGGCCTACTAGATTGATCTTTCTTGCAATGGGAGAAGTGCTTAGCTTTGGGTTCAATCTTGCGGTGTCCTTTCCTAGTGACAGTAAGGGCAGCAAGGCACGTATTGTATTATTGCCATCGAGGATATCAAGATGGGGTTTATATCATATTGCATGAGTTTATCCCTCTACATCATGTCATCTTGCTTAAAGCGTTACTCTGTTCTCTTGAACTTAATACTCTAGATGCATGTTGGATAGCATTCGATGTGTGGAGTAATAGTAGTAGATGCAGGAAGGAGTTGATCTACTTGTCTCAGACGTGATGCCTATATACATGATCATACCTAGATATTCTCATAACTATGCTCAATTATGTCAATTGCTCAACAATAATTTGTTCATCCATCGTAATACTTATGCTCTCGAGAGAAGCCTCTAGTGAAACCTATGGCCCCCGGGTCTATTTTCCATCATATTAATCTTCCAATACTTAGTTATTTCCTTTGCCATTTATTTTACTTGCATCTTTATTTCTCTTTATCATAAAAATACCAAAAATATTATCTTATCATATCTATGAGATCTCACTCTCATAGGTGACCGTGAAGGGATTGACAACCCCTTTATCGCGTTGGTTGCGAGGAGTTTATTTGTTTGTGTAGGTGCGAGGGACTCATGCGTGGCCTCCTACTGGATTGATACCTTGGTTCTCAAAAACTGAGGGAAATACTTACGCTGCTCTGCTGCATCACCCTTTCCTCTTCAAGGGAAAACCAACGCAGTGCTCAAGTGGTAGCAAGAAGGATTTCTGGTGTCGTTGCCGGGGAGTCTATGGAAAAGTCAACATACCAAGTACCCATCACAAACCCCTATCTCCCGCATTACATTATTTTCCATTTGCCTCTCGTTTTCCTCTCCCCCACTTCACCCTTGCCGTTTTATTTGCCCTCTCTTTTCCGCCCACCTTTCTTCCGCCATGTCAGAATCAAAAAGGGTTGGGGTTCTCTCTCGAGTCTTAGTACTTTGGACAATCCTTCTATTCTCGCAAAACTCATAAATAAAGATGCTATGGAAAGACCTATTGGAGTTATCAATAAGAATCTTAATAATTTTGATGAAGATGATTCCGGAATTTTTCGTTATTTACTTGATGACTCTTTGAAAGATGCTTGGGATAGACTATTAAGGATCAGGGCTAGCTATGTGCCTCAATACCAAATTGAAATTTACTTAAAAAGCTTTTATGTTGCCCTACCTTCTTCTTTTAAGCATGTCTTAGATTCTATATTTTAAGAAGGTTTTCTTGAAGGGGATGCCGTAGACACTGATGAAAATATGAAAACCATATTTGGGCACCCCATGAATGAGAAAGTTGAATCTACATCTCTTTTGCTCTCTTACCAAAACGAATCTATCAAAGAGATGAAGGCTAGCCTAGATACAAATTTCCGTAATGTACTTAATCTTTCTTATACCATTAATAGCCATGTGCTTTATCAAAATAGAAAGATTAATTCCATAGATAGCAAGTTTTCTCTTTTCTTCCCTAAAACCAAAGATGGCAATACCTAGATCTATCCTTGCTTTTGTGCCTAGCTAGGGGCGTTAAACGATAGCGCTTGTTGGGAGGCAACCCAATTTTATTTTTATTCCTTGATTTTTTATCTTGTTTAGTAATAAATAATTTATCTAGCCTCTGTTTTGGTTTAGTTTTTTGTGTTTAATTAGTGTTTGTGCCAAGTAGAACCATTGGGAAGACTTGGGGAGAGTCTTTTTAATCTTGCTGTAAAAAACAGAAACTTTAGCGCTCATGAGAACTGCTGCCATTTTTATTTGGAAAGTTATATTTAGTTAATTATTTTTGCAGATGATTAATAGATAAATTCCTCACGTCCATCAATTTATTTTATAATTTTTGGGGTTACAGATCTTGCGTTAGCTACATATTACTACAGACTGTTCTGTTTTTGACAGATTCTGTTTTTCGTGTGTTGTTTGCTTATTTTAATGAATCTATGGCTAGTAAAATATTTATAAACCATAGAGAAGTTGGAATACAGTAGGTTTAACACCAATATAAATAAATAATGAGTTCATTACAGTACCTTAAAGTGGTGTTTTGTTTTCTTTTGCTAACGGAGCTCACGAGATTTTCTACTTTAAGTTTTGTGTTGTGAAGTTTTCAAGTGTTGGGTAAAGATTTGATGGATTATGGAACAAGGAGTGGCAAGAGCCTAATCTTGGGGATGCCCATGGAACCCCCAAGATAATCTACGGACACCTAAAAGCCAAAGCTTGGGGATGCCCCGGAAGGCATCCCCTCTTTCGTCTACTTCCATCGGTAACTTTACTTGTAGCTATATTTTTATTTACCACATGATATGTGTTTTGCTTGGAGCGTCTTGTATTATTTGTGTCTTTATTTGTTAGTTTTCCACAATCATCCTTGCTGTACACGCCTTTTGAGAGAGACACACATGATTCGGAAATTGTTAGAATACTCTATGTGCTTCACTTATATCTTTTGAGTTATATAGTTTTTTCTCTAGTGCTTCACTTATATCTTTTAGAGCACGTTGGTGGATTTGTTTTATAGAAACCATTGTTCTCTCATGCTTCACTTAGATTATTTTGAGAGTCCTACAAAACAGCATGGTAAATTGCTTTAATTATGTTCGGCATTCAAGATTAATAATAAAATTTTCTTATGAGTGTGTTGAATACTATGAGAAGTTTGATACTTGATAATTGTTTTGAGATATGGAGATGGTGATCTTAGAGTCATGCTAGTTGAGTAGTTGTGAATTTGATAAATTCTTGTGTTAAAGTTTGTGATTCCCGTAGCATGCACGTATGGTGAACCGTTATGTGATGAAGTCGGAGCATGATTTATTTATTGATTGTCTTCCTTATGAGTGGCGGTTGGGGATGAGCGATGGTCTTTTCCTACCAATCTATCCCCCTAGGAGCATGCGCGTAATACTTTGCTTTGATAACTTGTAGATTTTTGCAATAAGTATATGAGTTCTTTATGACTAATGTTGAGTCCATGGATCATACGCACTCTCACCCTTCCATCATTGCTAGCCTCTCTAATACCGCGCACCTTTCGCCGGTATCATACACCCACCATATACCTTCCTCAAAATAGCCACCATACCTACCTATCATGGAATTTCCGTAGCCATCCCGAGATATATTGCCGTGCAACTTACCACCGTTCTGTTTATTATGACACGCTCCATCATTGTCATATTGCTTCGCATGATCATGTAGTTGACATTGTATTTGTGGCAAAGCCACCGTTCATAATTCTTTCATACATGTCACTCTTGATTCATTGCATATCCCGGTACACCGCTGGAGGCATTCACATAGAGTCATATTTTGTTCTAAGTATTGAGTTGTAAGTAAATAAAAAAGTGTGATGATCATCATTTTTAGAGCATTGTCCCAAGTGAGGAAAGGATGATGGAGGCTATGATTCCCCCACAAATCGAGATGAGACTCCGGACTAAATAATAATAAAATAAAAAAAGAGGCCATAAAAAAGTGAAAAGTCCTAAATAAAAAAATGAGAGAAAAGGAGAGAAGGGACAATGCTACTATCCTTTTACCACACTTGTGCTTCAAAGTAGCACCAAGATCTTCATGATAGAGAGTCTCCTATGTTATCACTTTCATATACTAGTGGGAATTTTTCATTATAGAACTTGGCTTGTATATTCCAATGATGGGCTTCCTTAAAATGCCCTAGGTCTTTGTGAGCATGCGAGTTGGATGCACACCCACTTAGTTCTTTTTGTTGAGCTTTCATATACTTATAGCTCTAGTGCATCCGTTGCATGGCAATACCTACTCACTCACATTGATATCTATTAATGGGCATCTCCATAGCCCGTTGATAAGCCTAGTTGATGTGAGACTATCTTCCCTTTTTGTCTCCTCCACAACCACCATGTATTGCGTGAAGATTGAAAAAGTTTGAGAACACCAAAAGTATGAAACAATTGCTTGGCTTGTCATCGGGGTTGTGCATGATTTAAATACTTTTGTGTGGTGAAGACGGAGCATAGCCAGACTATATGATTTTGTAGGGATAACTTTCTTTGGAGATGTTATTTTGAAGAGACATAATTGCTTAGTTAGTATGCTCGAAGTATTATTATTTCCATGTCAATATTGAACTTTTGTCTTGAATCTTTCGGATCTGAATATTCATACCACAATTAAGAGAATTGCATTGAAATTATGCCAAGTAGCATTCCACATCAAAAATTCTGTTTTTATCATTTACCTACTCGAGGACGAGCAGGAATTAAGCTCGGGGATGCTTGATACGTCTCCAACGTATCTATAATTTTTTATTGTTCCATGCTATATTATATCCTATTCTGGACATTATTGGGCTTTATTATACACTTTTATATTATTTTTGGGACTAACCTATTAACAGGAGGCCCAGCCCAAAATTGTTGTTTTTTTTGCCTATTTTAGGGTTTCAAAGAAAAAGAATATCAAACGGAGTCCAAACGGAATGAAACCTTTGGGAACGTGATTTTCGGAACGAACATGATCCAGAGGACTTGGACCCTACGTCAAGCAATCAACCAGGAATACACGAGGTAGGGGGGCGCGCCTACCCCCCCCCCCAAGCGCGCCCTCCACCCTCGTGGGCCCCTGTTGCTCCACCGACGTATTTCTTCCTCCTATATATACCCACGTACCCCCAAACGATCAGATACGGAGCCAAAACCCTAATTCCACCGCCGTAACTTTCTGTATCCATGGGATCCCATCTTGGGGCCTTTTCCGGAGCTTTGTCGGAGGGGGTATCGATCACGGAGGGCTTCTAGATCAACACCATAGCCTCTCTGATGAAGTGTGAGTAGTTTACTTCAGACCTACGGGTCCATAGTTATTAGCTATATGGTTTCTTCTCTCTTTTTGGATCTCAATACAAAGTTCTCCCCCTCTCTTGTGGAGATCTATTCGATGTAATCTTCTTTTGCGGTGTGTTTGTTGAGACCGATGAATTGTGGGTTTATGATCAAGTTTATCTATGAACAATATTTGAATCTTCTCTGTATTATTTTATGTATGATTGGTTATCTTTGCAAGTCTCTTCGAATTATCAGTTTAGTTTGGCCTACTAGATTGTTCTTTCTTGCAATGGGAGAAGTGCTTAGCTTTGGGTTCAATCTTGCGGTGTCCTTTCCCAGTGACAGTAAGGGCAGCAAGGCACGTATTGTATTGTTACCATCGAGGATAACAAGATGGGGTTTTTATCATATTGCATGAGTTTATCCCTCTACATCATGTCATCCTGCTTAAAGCGTTACTCTGTTCTCTTGAACTTAATACTCTAGATGCATGCTGGATAGCGGTCGATGTGTGGAGTAATAGTAGTAGATGCAGGCAGGAGTCGGTCTACTTGTCTCGGACGTGATGCCTATATACATGATCATACCTAGATATTCTCATAACTATGCTCAATTCTGTCAATTGCACAATAGTAATTTGTTCACCCACCGTAATACTTATGCTCTCGAGAGAAGCCTCTAGTGAAACCTATGCCCCCCGGGTCTATTTTCCATCATATTAATCTTCCAATACTTAGTTATTTCCTTTGCCATTTATTTTACTTGCATCTTTATTTCTCTTTATCATAAAAATACCAAAAATAGTATCTTATCATATCTATCAGATCTCACTTTTGTAGGTGACCGTGAAGGGATTGACAACCCCTTTATCGCATTGGTTGCGAGGAGTTTATTTGTTTGTGTAGGTGCGAGGGACTCGTTCGTGGCCTCCTACTGGATTGATACCTTGGTTCTCAAAAACTGAGGGAAATACTTTACGCTGCTCTGCTGCATCACCCTTTCCTCTTCAAGGGAAAACCAACTCAGCGCTCTAGAGGTAGCAGACACCAACCTTGGTGCTTTCATTGAGAGTTCCACTATGCTGTCGCTAAAAGGTTTGATGGCCCCTTCAATCGTCCATAATGACGCTGTCCAAGGAGAAACTTTCCTCCCCGGACAGATCTTCGCGTTTGGCGGCTTCGCACTGCGGGCCAATTCGTTTGGCCATCTGGAGAAGATCGAAAGCTACGCCCCTGGCCATCAGGTTAGACTTGGGAGCTTGAACAATGTTGCGGACATCCGTGGAGACTTTATCTTCGCCGGATTCGAGACCGCAGTAGTCGCTCCCGGTCACCCCGATGATCATGACCTAAATGTGTGATCTGGCCGCATCCAGGAGATTGCTCCTGTAACCGCTCTGGCCCTAGATCCGGAGCAAGCCACACCATCCAAGGACAGGAGGATCAACCCCACTACGGAGGCCACATATTCCACGACGTTGGAGCCGCATATAGACCTAACCTCTCACGACGTGTCTATCAGCGGGACTCCGGACTCGTCTCCGGCCACAAGTTCCGAACCACGTGAGCCCGCGGATGCCGAGCTTGATCGTTTATCGATCTTCAAATTCAGCGCCGCAGACATCTTCCAGCACTCGCCTTTGGGTGATGTGCTAAACTCGTTAAAGAACCTGTCCTTGATAGAGGACTCACAGCCGAATTATATCCGGCTCGAACTAGGGGCTGACGGTGGAGAATTTTGCTTCCCACCCTCCACCCACTTCATAGCCACGGTCGAGGATTTGATCAACGAACTTGACTACGACTCCGAGGACGTACACGGTATGGACGACAATGCCGGAGAAGAAGAGGTCCAGAACTCACCGTTCACCGGACGCTGGACGACCACTTCCTCGTATGATGTATACATGGTGGATGCACCAAAAGAAAATAGCGGTGATGACAAGGAAGATCCAGCTGAGGATAAACCTTCCGAAATACAATCCAAACGTCGGCGTCAGTGGCGCTGCTCTAAGTCACGCCGCAGTAAAGATAGCAGTACTGGCACAAGAGAAGATAACACTCTAGAAGGTGTCGAAGACAACGAAGACCCCATCGATACAGCTAATGAACAAGATGAACGGGAAGGCAGGCGGGTTAGCCCCGGCAAACAGGCCACGCATGAAGATTCAGAGGAAGATAATTACCTTCCGCTCTCCGAGGACGAGGTGAGCCTCGACACCGAGGATTTCATCGTGCCTGAGGAACCTCTTGAGCAGGAGCGCTTCAAGCGCAAGCTAATCGCCACTGCAAGGAGCCTGAAAAAGAAGTAGCAGCAGCTTCAAGCTGACCAAGATCTGCTCAATGATAAATGGACCAATGTCCTAGTAGCCAAAAATACGGCATCAAGCGCCATACCAAAAGCTATCCAAAGCGCAAATTGCTACCTCAGTTTGACGAGGAGGCGCCGGAATACATACCTCAATTGTACAATGCGGCTGACCGGCCACCACGTGGTCGAGACAAAACGACAACTCATGCCGAACACCAGCCAGCCCCGCCTCAGCGCACAGGTACAGGTAAATTAGCCCATGGTCATACATATGACCTCCGGCGAAACTTGAACAATAAAGCAGGACACACTAGATCAATCTACGGATCACGAGGGCGTGCTTCGACACGCGACGACGGCCACCTATTCGGACGTGACAAACTTAGTCACGCGCGGGCCGAAAACCGCAGACGGACTCCATCAGAGCTACGTCACGATACGGCCCGATATAGAGGCGCTGCACACCCTCATTGCTTCACTGATGATGTCCTGGATCATGAATTCCCTAAAGGGTTAAAATCCGTGAATATAGAATCATACGATGGAACCACGGACCCCGCGGTGTGGATCCAAGACTTCATTCTCCACATTCATATGGCCCGTAGTGATGACCTCCATGCCATCAAATACCTCCCTTTAAAACTCAAGGGTCTAGCTCGGCACTGGCTCAACAGTCTGCCCGCAAATTCTATTTGCAGCTGGGAGGACTTGGAAGAGGCCTTCCTCGATAACTTCCAAGTTACATATGTTCGACCTACGGACGCTGATGACTTAAGCCATATAGTTCAACAGCCCGGAGAGTCCGCCAGGAAATTCTGGACTAGGTTCTTAACTAAAAAGAACCAAATCGTCGATTGTCCGGATGCAAAAGCCCTAGCAGCCTTCAAACACAGCATCTGCGACGAATGGCTCGCTCGCCACCTCGGCCAAGAAAAGCCAAAATCCATGGCAGCCCTCACGGCACTCATGACCCGCTTTTGTGTGGGCGAGGACAGTTGGTTGGCCCATAGCAAAAACAATGCAAGCGACGTCGGCACCCCTGAAGCTAAAACTAGCAAAGACAAGTCTCGACGCAACAGATACAAGTGCCGAAACAACAGTGATAACACCGAGGACACGGCAGGCAATGCCGGATTCAGGGGCTCTAAGTCTGATCAGCGGAAGAAGCCATTCCAAAAGAACAATTCAGGCCCATCCATCTTGGACCGCATACTCGATCGTCCGTTCTAAATTCATGGCACCCTAGACAAGCCACGTAATCATACAAATAGAGATTGCTGGGTTTTTAAACAGGCAGGCAAATTGAACGCCGAGAACAGGGAAAAGGGATCGCAAAGCAAGGACGATGATGAAGAGCCCCAGCAACGGAACACAGGGGGATAGAAGAAGCTTCCCCCTCAGGTCAAAATGGTGAACATAATATACGCTACCCACATCCGCAAGAGGGAGCGCAAGCATGCGCTCGGGGACGTCTACGCGATAGAGCCAGTCGCCCCAAAATTCAATCCATGGTGGTCATGCCCGATCACCTTTGATCACCGAGATCATCCGACCAGTATCCGTCACGGTGGCTGAGCCGCACTGGTCTTAGACCCAATAATTGATGGGTTCCACCTGACTCACATCCTTATGGACGGAGGTAGCAGCCTTAATCTGCTATATCAGGATACAACACGAAAAATGGGCATTAACCCATCAAGGATCAAGCCTACAAGGACTACCTTTAAAGGCATCATACCAGGCGTGGAGGCCCGCTGTACGGGCTCAATCACATTAGAGGTTGTCTTCGGATCTCCGGACAACTTCCGAAGCGAGGAGTTAATCTTCGATATCGTCCCATTCCGCAACAGCTATCATGCACTGCTCGGACGAACCGCGTTTGCTCGATTCAACGCAGTACCACACTATGATTATCTCAAGCTCAAGATGCTCGGTCCGCGAGGCGTCATAACGGTCAACGGAAATACGGAACGCTCCCTCCGTATAGAAGAGCACACAGCTGCCTTAGCAGCAGAAGTACAGAGCGGCCTTCTCAAGCAAAACCTTAATTCGGCTGCCGAGCCCACAGACACCATTAAGAGGGTCCGAACTACTCTGCTACAGGAGAGCTCAGCTCGTCAGGAGCTCGATTAGCAATCCGGCCTCCGTCGCAGTTCCGATCAAGTGGTGGCATTCGTGCCGCGTGTACATAACTATGCACTCAAAATCGCATGGGCATCGATAGAGGCATGGCTAGCTTGTGGTCTAGTACGGCTCAAACGACATCGGATACACACATACTTTTACTTTTACTTGTTTCCTTTTCAGGTCTCAATCCCACAGGCACCATCTGATGGTCTTCGGTCCTCTTGAAGGATAAACACACCAAGACGGCGAGAAACACACACATATGGGGGGCTTTTTTAGGTGATTCCATTAAACGATAACTTTACCTATTTTTCAGGACCCACATGCAGCTCTCCCTTGGTTTCGGCATGTCAAATAGCCTGTTGCTTATCGCACTACCTGTGTCAATGCGCCTTGACGTACTAATTAAATTACAATGAGAACAGTTTGCGGCCGGAGTTGTAGGACCCTAGCTTTTTACCTTCATATATTTTATGTTTTCTTTTTTTTCAGCTCCCCTGTGGATAACCCTATCAGGCCGCACCCGTACACTTCGCTACGTTTCAAGTTCGCCAGGGGCTGCACAGCACCCCACACTATGGCAACAAAAGTACGAACACTTTTTATAAGTATAGTTCGGCACCCCGAATTTAGCATTATATGCATTGGCTCCGAATCATGTCTTTGGTCAATAGTTGGGTTGCCCGGCTCCTGTGCTTGCTACTTACGTTCCGCTATATCGGCTAAGGTAGTAAAGGGAGAACTACTATGATTGTGCCTTGGTTTATCCAAAGGAGCACCTCAGTAGAGAAAGCCGAAAAGTGACTGTCATAATCCGGCGAGAGCCGGTCAGCTGTTCGAAGGTTGCAAATCGTTAGAGATTTGTTCCGCATTACGCGAAGGATTGGTACTTCCCGATCAGACACTTATAGCACTCTAGTTCGGATACTAGGGGCTGCGCCCATGTTTTTATTGTCGCACTCCTATGGCTAAGTGAGGGCGTTACAGCCGCATAGTCAGGTTGCCTGGTTCGTTGCACTAAACAACTCCTTCAAGGACCATCTAATTGGATCAAGATTGTTTAGATTCCATCCCGAACACCCCCGTACTATCTACGTGGGGGCAGAAGCTGACGACTGGTTAACCCTCAGAATTCATACAACACGGCCACACAGGAAGTAAAAATTTAAAAACATAACAAGCATTATATTGCATAAACACTTTGTTTTATCATACAAGGCAGAGGGAAACCGCGTACATTCATTCAAAGACAGTGTCTTTCGTATAGTGATCCGCAACAATGCGGGATCCCTCCAGGACACCATCAAAATACAACACGGGTCGGCAGTGCTCCTTGCCCTCAGGTGGCCCCTCGGTCATTAGCTTCTTGGCGTCCATCTTCGCCTAGTGCGTTTTGACGCGGGCAAAGGCCATCCGTGCACCTTCGATACAGACCGACCGCTTTATAACCTCAAGCCGGGGGCAGGCATCAACAAGCCGCTTCACAAGTCCGAAGTAGCTACTAGGTATCAGCGCGGCAGGCCATAGTCAGACTATCAGCTCCTTCATGGCTAGCTGGGCCGCCTTGTGCAGCTCGACCAGCTGTTTCAGCTAGTTGCTGAAGGACACCGGATGTTCGGGCACAAGATATTGAGACCAGAACAGCTTCTTTGTAGAACTCCCCTCCTCGGCTCGATAGAACTCGGCAGCGTCTGATACGCTATGCGGCAAATCCATAAACGCCCCTGGAGAGCTCCAAATTCGGGTAAGTAATAGGAACACTTCCTTCACATACTTGCTTTGCATAATGAAAGCCTTACCTGTCGCGATCTTCCGAGCCGCCTGGATTTCCTGAAGGGCGCTCTGGGCTTCGGCTCGTGCCTCCTGTGTGCTCTGGAGGGCCTTCGCAAGTTCGGACGCTTGTGTCTTAGAATCACGCTCCAAGGACTCGCACTTCTTGACGGCGTCCTGGAGCTCTTGCTGAACCTCGCCGACTCGGGCCTCGTGCTTCTCGCGCGCGGCGCGTTCCTTGGCCGCTTTGTCCTCAGCCTTCTCTAACGCCTTCTTGAGGGCCGCCACCTCGGTCGTGTCCCTAATAAAGTTCATGGCACTTTAGTCAACACGAACCATTCATCCTTCCTAAACATACATGCAGATTACTGCATACCTTTGCTGTCCTCCAGCCGCTTCTTCACGAGGCCGAGCTCTTTCTCGGCCCGGTCTAGGTTCTGCTTCAGACCGGAGACCTCCGCAGTGTGAGCGGCAGCAGCTAGCAGTGATGCCTACTTATTCACATAGACATATTATGTTAGACTCCTGTGAAAATTATTTTGATCCCTTGTTCGGCTTTTCCTTTTCGGACACCGAACAGAGCATCATGGGCTACTGTCCACATTGTGATATTTTTTCTACAATTGTTACCTCAAAGCCTATTAAAAGGCTAGTGCACACCTCGGTCAGTCCGCTTTTGGCGGACTGAACCTTTTCGATCACCGTACCCATGAGGGCACGGTGCTCATCCACAATGGAGGCGCCTCGCAGCGCTTGCAGCAGACTATCCGGTACCTCTGGTTGGACAGAGGTCACCGGTGGCACAGGCACACCTCCTCCTTTCAAGGATGGCCGTTTGATGGACTCCAGAGCTGTGTAGCTCTCTGGAGTGGTATCCAGCTGAGAGCCGAAGAGAACTTGGCCCCAACTGGCAGTCCCCGTGGGGGCTTCTTCCCCCATGTGTCCTGCAGCCGAGGAGTCAACTGCGGTGCCACCTTAACGATTTCTGGAATCTCCCCCGGTCTGGGAAGATCCTTTGAGATGCCACCTCGTCATCACCCTTGGGTGAGGCAGAATGAGCGGGCGGCGGAGACATGCTAGCCATCTCCTTTGAGTCTAGCGAATCCTCTGTTGAGGATCGCGGGGAGCCATCATGGGCCGGACTGTAATGGCATAGTTTAAACATATTAATATTATAAACTGGAAAGGCCAGGTATTGGGAGGTGCATATGGTTTTGGTACTTATGAGGCAGCCCGAGGCTTGGTCTGGGGCATTCGCTCTGGACTGCTTTCGACATCCCATGTGGAGTTATCCACAAGGGAGCCCTTCCCCCTCTTGGGCGCCTTCGCCTCCAGATTCGTGGAGGCCTCTCTTTTCTTCTTCCCCCCCTCCGGGGGAAGCCGCTTTCTTCTTCCTCCTCGCCGTCGTCTTCGGCGACCGAAGAGTCAGTCTCGTCTTCGGACGATATGTCCGAAGCGCCCTTTCGGTGAAGGCCACTCATTCTCCCTTTGGCAGTCTTCTTGGCCTTCTTCTCCGGAACGTCATAAGGTGCCAGAAATAGCATCTTCGTTAGGAGTGGGGTTTCCTCGTCTTCGGGAAGTGGAGCGTGACAATTAATCCACTCCGCTATGTCGATCCAGGCTTGAAAATTAATTGGAAGGCTTAGACTCCTTCCCAAAATACGCCAGTAAAGGCTATACCTTGAATACATGAAAGACCTTACTGAATTGGCCTGGCGCTTTAAGCTGAGCCCACGATCTTCGGTCGTGGGCGGTGGTGTCTCGCCAGCCTTGAAGAGCACTTTCCAGATATCTTCGTGCATTGTGCCGAAGAGCTCTCGTAGCGTCTGGTGCTTGGCCGGATCGAACTCCCACAAATAGCAAGTCCGGTGTTGGCATGGAAGGATCCAGCGAATGAGCATAACCTAGATCACGTTGACGAGTTTGATCCCCTTGGTTAGCATGTTCTAAACACACGTCTGGAGCCCAGTCAGCTCGCTTGAAGAGCCCCAGGCGAGGCCCTTCTCTTGCCAGGAGGTAAGCCGCAGCGGAGCTCCGGATCAAAATTCGAGGGCCACCGCTGCTACGTCTTGAGCTTGCGTTGGTTTTCCCCGAAGAGGAAGGGATGATGCAGCAAAGTAGCGTAAGTATTTCCCTCAGTTTTTGAGAACCAAGGTATTAATCCAGTAGGAGGCCATGCGCAAGTCCCTCGTACCTACACAACACAAAGAGCTCAACGCAACCAACGCGATTAGGGGTTGTCAATCCCTTCATGGTCACTTACGGAAGTGAGATCCGATAGATAATATTTTTTGGTATTTTTTATATAAAGATGCAAAGTGAAAAGTAAAAGGCAAAGTAAAAACAAAACAAAATTAAAGTGATGGAGATTGATATGATGAGAATAGACCCGGGGGCCATAGGTTTCACTAGTGGCTTCTCTCGAGAGCATAAGTTTTCTACGGTGGGTGAACAAATTACTCTTGAGTAATTGACAGAATTGAGCATAGTTATGAGAATATCTAGGCATGATCATGTATATAGGCATCATGTCCGTGACAAGTAGATCGAAACGATTCTGCATCTACTACTATTACTCCACTCATCGACCGCTAACCAGCATGCATCTAGAGTATTAAGTTAAAAACAGAGTAACGCTTTAAGCAAGATGACATGATGTAGAGAGATAAATTCATGCAATATGAAATAAACCCCATCTTATTATCCTCGATGGCAACAATACAATACGTGTCTTGGTGCCCCTTCTGTCACTGGGAAAGAACACCACAAGATCGAACCCAAAGCTAAGCACTTCTCCCATGGCAAGAACTACCGATCTAGTTGGCCAAACCAAACAGATAATTCGAAGAGACTTGCAAAGATAACCAATCATACATAAAAGAATTCAGAGAAGATTCAAATATTGTTCATAGATAAACTTGATCATAAACCCACAATTCATCGGTCTCAACAAACACACCGCAAAAGAAGAAGATTACATCAAATAGATCTCCACGAGAGAGGGGGAGAACATTGTATTGAGATCCAAAAAGAGAGAAGAAGCCATCTAGCTACTAACTATGGACCCAAAGGTCTGAGGTAAACTACTCACACTTCATCGGAGGGGCTATGATGATGTAGAAGCCCTCCGCGATGACGGCCCTCTCCGGCGGAGCTCCGGAACAGGCCCCAAGATGGGATCCCGTGGATACAGAAAGTTGCGGCGATGGAATTAGGTTTTTGGCTCCTGTTCTGATCGTTTGGGGGTATGCGGGTATATATAGGAGAAGGAGTACGTCGGTGGAGCAACGAGGGGCCCACGAGGCAGGGGGCGCGCCCTGTAGGGGGGGGGGCGCCCCCTACCCTCGTGACCACCTCCGGTACTTCTTGGAGTAGGGTCCAAGTCTCCTGGGTCTTATCCGAGAAGAAAATCACGTTCCAAAAAGGATTTTTCTGTTTGGACTCCGTTTGATATTTTGTTTCTTCGAAACACTGAAATAGGCAAAAAACAGTAATTCTGGGCTGGGCCTCCGGTTAATAGGTTAGTCCCAAAAATAATATAAAAGTGGAAAATAAAGCCCAATATAGTCCAAAACAGTAGATAATATAGCATGGAGCAATCTTCTCTTAGTATTCAAAGCAAAGTATTACGCGCATGCTCCTAGGGGGATATATTGGTAGGAAAAGACCATCGCTCGTCCCCGACCGCCGCTCATAAGGAAGACAATCAATAAATAAATTATGCTCCGACTTCATCACATAACGGTTCACCATACGTGCATGCTACGGGAATCACAAACTTTAACACAAGTATTCTTTAAATTCACAACTACTAAACTAGAATAACTCTAATATTATCACCTCCATATCTCAAAACAATTATCATGCTTCAATCTTCTCTTAGTATTCAACGCACTCAAAACAAAATTTCACATATCTTGAACACCAAGCATATTTATATTGAGCAAATTACCATGCTATTAAGACTCTAGAAATAATTTAAGTGAAGACTGAGAGATCAATAGTTTCTTTAAAACAAACCACCACCGTGCTCTAAAAGATCTAAGTGAAGCACATAGAGCAAAATTATAACGCTCAAAAGATATAAGTGAAGCACGTAGAGCAAAACTACATAGCTCAAAAGATATAAGTGAAGCACATAGAGTATTCTATCAAATTTTAATTCATAGATGACTCTCAAAAGGTGTGTACAGCAAGGATGATTGTGGCATACTAACAAACAAAGACACAAATAGTACAAGACGCTCCAAGCAAAACACATATCATGTTGGTGAATAAAAATATAGCTCCAAAGTAAATTACCGATGGAAGTGGACGAAAGAGGGCATGCCTTCCGGGGCATCCCCAAGATTTGACTTTTTGGTGTCCTTGGATTATCTTGGGGGTGCCATGGGCATCCCCAAGCTTAGGCTCTTGCCACTCCTTGTTCCATAATCCATCAAAAGAACTCACCCAAAACTTGAAAACTTCACAACACAAAACTCAATAGAAATCTCGTGAGCTCCGTTAGAGAAAGAAAACATAAAACCACTTCAAGGTACTGTAATGAACTCATTATTTATTTATTTTGGTGTTAAACCTACTGTATTCCAACTTATCTATGGATTATAAACTATTTTACTAACCATAGATTCATCAAAATAAGCAAACAACACACGAAAAACAGAATCCGTCAAAAACAGAACAGTCTGTAGTAATCTGTAACTAATGCAAACTTCTGGAACTCAAAAAAATCTACCAAAATTAGACGAACTAGATAATTTGTTTATTGATCAGCAGCAATTGGAATCAGTATTTTATCACGTTCTGATGATTTTTAGTAATTTGGGCACTGAATGCCAAGTTTCTGGAAATTACAGCAAGATCAAATAACTATCATCCAAGAAGATCCAATAGGTCTAGCTTGGCACAAACACTAATTAAAACACAAAACCACATCCAAACCGAGGGTAGATGGGTTGTTTATTCCCTAACAGAAGAAAAACACAAAAAACAAAAAAATAAAATTGGGTTGCCTCCCAACAAGCGCTATCGTTTAACGCCCCTAGCTAGGCATAAAAGCAAGGATAGATCTAGGTATTGCCATCTTTGGAAGGCAATCCATAAGTGGCTCTCATGATGGTTTCATATGGCAATTTTATTTTCTTTCTTGGAAAGTGTTCCATGCCCTTTTTTAATAGAAATTGGAATATAATATTCCCTTCCTTCATATTAATAACCGCACCAACCGTTCTAAGGAAAGGTCTACCAAGAATAATAGGGCAAGAAGGATTGCAATCTATATCAAGAACAATGAAATCTACGGGCACATAATTCCCATTTGCAACAATAAGAACATCATTAATTCTTCCCATAGGTTTCTTAATAGTGAAATCCGCAAGATGCAAGTTTAGAGAGCAATCATCAAGATCGCGGAAATCTAGCAAATCACACAAAGTTTTGGGGATAGTGGAGACACTAGCACCCAAATCACACAAAGCATAAAACTCATGATCTTTAATTTTAATTTTGATAGTTGGTTCCCACTCATCATAGAGTTTTCGAGGGATAGAGATTTTCTACTCAAGTTTTTCTTCATAAGATTGCATCAAGGCATCAACAATATGTTCGGTGAAGGCTTTCTTTTGACCATAAGCATGCGGAGAATTTAGCACAGATTGCAACAAAGAAATACAATCAATCAAAGAGCAGCTTTCATAATTAAATTCCTTGAAATCCAATATAGTGGGTTTAGCAACATCTAAATTTTTATTTCTTTCAATCCCACTTTCGTCAATTTCATCATAAAGATCTAAATACTCCGAATTTTTGGAAACTTTCTAGGTAAAGGAAGATCATATTCAGTTTCATCAAGATTCATATTGCAAAACAAAGATTTGATAGGGGACACATCAATAACTTTTAGATCTTCATCTTGATTTTCATAAGAATTAGAAGAACACGCTTTAATAAAGGCATCTTTGGAAGCACGGATCCTAGCGGTTCTTTCTTTACACTCATCAATTGAAATTCTCATGGCTTTTAGAGACTCATTAATATCATGCTTAGGTGGAATAGATCTAAGTTTCAAAGCATCAACATCAAGAGCAATTCTATCAACGTTCCTAGATAAATCATCAATCTTAAGCAATTTTTCTTCAATCATAGCATTAAAATTCTTTTGCGAATAAATAAATTCTTTAATATTAGATTCAAAATCAGAGGGCATCTTATTATAATTTCCATAAGAGTTGTTGTAGGAATTCCCATAATTATTAGAAGGATTACTAGGATAAGTCCTAGGATTAAAATTCCCACTATAGGCGTTGTTACCAAAATTATTCCTACCAACAAAATTCACATCCATAGATTCATTGTTATTCTCAATCAAGGTAGACAAAGCCATATCATTAGGATCAGAAGAAACACTCTTAGTAGCAAATAATTTCATAAGTTCATCCATCTTTCCACTCAAAACATTGATTTCTTCTATCGCATGCACTTTTTTATTAGGAGATCTTTCAGTATGCCATTGAGAATAATTAACCATAATATTATCTAGGAGTTTAGTAGCATCTCCTAAAGTGATTTCCATAAAAGTGCCTCCCGCGGCCGAATCTAAAAGATTTCTAGAAGCAAAATTCAATCCGGCATAAAATTTTTGTATAATCATCCACAAATTTAAACCATGAGTAGGGCAATTACGTATCATTAATTTCATTCTCTCCCAAGCTTGTGCAACATGTTCATGATCAAGTTGCTTAAAATTCATAATATCGTTTCTAAGAGAGATGATCTTAGCGGGAGGAAAATACTTAGAGATAAAAGCATCTTTGCACTTGTTCCAAGAATCAATACTATTTTTAGGCAAAGACGAAAACCAAGCTTTAGCACGATCTCTAAGCGAAAAAGGAAATAGCTTCAATTTAACGACATCATTATCGACATCTTTTTTCTTTTGCATATCACATAAATCAACGAAGCTATTCAGATGAGTAGTGGCGTATTCACTAGGAAGGCCGGCGAATTGATCTTTCATAACAAGATTCAACAAAGCAGTATTGATTTCACAAGATTCAGTATTGGCAAGAGGGGCAATCAGAGTGCTAAGAAAATCATTATTGTTGGTATTGGTGAAGTCACACAATTTGGTAGTATCTTGAGCCATCGCGACAAACAAGCAATCCAACACACGAGCAAACAAAAGCAAATGGGAAAAAAGAGGCAAATAGAGAGGGAGGATAGGGAGAGAGAGGGCGAATAAAACGGCAAGGGTGAATTGGGGGGAGGAAAACGAGAGGCAAATGGCAAATAATGTAATGCGGGAGATAGGGATTGTGATGGGTACTTGGTATGTTGAATTTTTGCGTAGACTCCCCGGCAATGGCGCCAGAAATCCTTCTTGCTACGTCTTGAGCTTGCGTTGGTTTTCCCGGAAGAGGAAGGGATGATGCAGCAAAGTAGCGTAAGTATTTCCCTCAGTATTTGAGAACCAAGGTATCAATCCAATAGGAAGCCACGCGCAAGTCCCTTGTACCTACACAGCACAAAGAGCTCAACGCAACCAACGCGATTAGGGGTTGTCAATCCCTTCACGGTCACTTACGGAAGTGAGATCCGATAGATAATATTTTTTGGTATTTTTGATATAAAGATGCAAAGTGAAAAGTAAAAGGCAATGTAAAAACAAAACAAGATTAAAGTGATGGAGATTGATATGATGAGAATAGACCCGGGGCCCATAGGTTTCACTAGTGGCTTCTCTCGAGAGCATAAGTTTTCTACGGTGGGTGAACAAATTACTGTTGAGCAATTGACAGAATTGAGCATAGTTATTAGAATATCTAGGCATGATCATGTATATAGGCATCACGTCCGTGACTAGTAGATCGAAACGATTCTGCATCTACTACTATTACTCCACTCATCGACCGCTAACCGGCATGCATCTAGAGTATTAAGTTAAAATAAGAGTAATGCTTTAAGCAAGATGACATGATGTAGAGAGATAAATTCATGCAATATGAAATAAACCCCATCTTGTTATCCTCGATGGCAACGATACAATACGTGTCTTGCTGCCCCTTCTATCACTGGGAAAGAACACCGCAAGATCGAATCCAAAGCTAAGCACTTCTCCCATGGCAAGAACTACCAATCTAGTTGGCCAAACCAAACGGATAATTCGAAGAGAATTGCAAAGATAACCAATCATACATAAAAGAATTCAGAGAAGATTCAAATATTGTTCATAGATAGACTTGATCATAAACCTACAATTCATTGGTCTCAACAAACACACAGCAAAAGAAGATTACATCAAATAGATCTCCACGAGAGAGGGGGAGAACTTTGTATTGAGATCCAAAAAGAGAGAAGAAGCCATCTAGCTACTAACTATGGACCCGAAGGTCTAAGGTAAACTACTCACACTTCATCGGAGGGGCTATGATGATGTAGAAGCCCTCCGTGATGACGGCCCTCTCTGACGGAGCTCCGGAACAGGCCCCAAGATGGGATCTCGTGGATACAGAAAGTTGTGGCAGTGGAATTAGGTTTTTGGCTCCTGTTCTGATCGTTTGGGGGTACGTGGGTATATATAGGAGGAAGGAGTACGTCGGTGGAGCACCGAGGGGCCCACGAGGCAGGAGGGCGCGCCCTGTAGGGGGGCGCCCCCTACCCTCGTGACCACCTCCGGTACTTCTTGGAGTAGGGTCCAAGTCTCCTGGGTCTTATCCGAGAAGAAAATCATGTTCCAAAAAGGATTTTTCTGTTTGGACTCCGTTTGATAGTCTATTTCTTCGAAACACTGAAATAGGCAAAAAAACAGCAATTCGGGGTTGGGCCTCTGGTTAATAGGTTAGTCCCAAAAATAATATAAAAGTGGAAAATAAAGCCCAATATAGTCCAAAATAGTAGATAATATAGCATGGAGCAATCAAAAATTATAGATACGTTGGAGACGTATCAACCGCCCAGTTGGTGTCGTGCGGCTCGGTGATGTAGAACCACCCCGACTGCCACCCCTTCATCGTCTCCACGAAGGAACCTTCGGGCCATATAACATTGGGCATCTTGCCCACCATGGCGCCTCCGCACTCTGCTTGTTGGCCTTTCACCACCTTCGGCTTTACATTGAAAGTCCTCAGCCATAGGCCAAAGTGAGGCGGGATACGGAGGAAGGCCTCACAAACGACTATAAATGCCGAGATGTTGAGGATAAAGTTGGGGGCTAGATCATGGAAGTCAAGTCCGTAGTAAAACATCAGTCCGCGGACAAACGGGTGGAGAGGGAATCCCAGCCCAAGGACGAAATGTGCGAGAAATACAACCCTCTCATGGGGCTCTGGGGTAGGGACGATCCGTCCTTCAGCCGGGAGATGGTGAAAGATCTCCTTGGCCAGATATCCGGCCTCTCGAAGCTCCTTGATGTCTTTCTTCTTAACAGAAGAAGCCATCCACTTGCCACCAGCTCCGGATCCATACATGGTTGGAGTGCTTTCTCCGGCAGGGGAAGCTAGGGCTTGGGCGCTGGAGCTCTAGAATGGATGAGCGGGGGATGGAGAAGGCAGGGGTGAGTAAAGACGAATCCTTATCCCCTTATAAAGGCCGCGAATATCAAACGCCTCCTTGCTCGCCTTAAAACTCGCCTATTCCCAAGGGCTGTGTAAACGACACAGTTGGGTTACCCATGCCCATATTGATGAGAATCCTGTAATAAGGGGACACGTTCTCCGCTTTGACAAGACGTGCCAATGGCAACCACGTCTCGAAACATGGAGCGGCAGGCAAAAAAGGTTCGAAATTATGACCGGATGGACGTGATGTCATGTTGTAAAAGCTGTCAGCGGATTGGACTCGTGTATTATTATACTCTCTCTACGGTTGTGTGTGGTGTGTGTTACAGATTCGGACATGATCAATTCGTCTGCAGACTATTTTGGAGTTCGGAAGGAGGAACCTGCCTTGCAATGCCGAACACAACACTACGCGCCGGATACCTTGTCATTGAAGCCAGGTTCAGGGGCTACTAAGGGAGTCCTGGACTAAGGGGTCCTCGGGCGTCAGGCCTGTTGGCCATGGGTCGGACTGATGGGCTATGAAGATACGAAGACTGAAGACTGCACCCGTGTCCGGATAGGACTCTCCTTAGCGTGGAAGGCAAGCTTGGCGACCGGATATGTAGATTCCTTTCTTTGTAACCGACCTTGTGTAACCCTAGATCCTCCCAGTGTCTATATAAACCGGAGGACTTAGTCCGGATAGAGGAGACTCATTATCATAGCCATACGAGCTAGACCTCTAGGGTTTAGCCATTATGATCTCGAGGTAGATCAACTCTTGTAATACTCCTATTCATCAATATCAATCAAGCAGGATGTAGGGTATAACCTCCATCGAGAGGGCCCGAACCTTGGTATACATCGTGTCCCTTGTCTCCTGTTACCATCGACCTTAGACGCACAGTTCGGGACCCCCTACCCAAGATCCGTCGGTTTTGACACTGACACCAGGCATGTCCTCAATCGATTGGATCTACAAGCAACACTGACCAAGGGGTTCCAATCGAGATGCGCAGAAGCCGCAGATCCCTTGATCCCCTCGCAGACTTTTTTATCCCCTCACAGACATGATCGATCGATCCCGTCTTGGGGTTCTGGATAATGACCAGGCATCCAGGCCTAGTTCGGGAGAGTGACGAAGCCCAGTTATCGGCTAGCTTCAACCACTGATGAATAATGAAAACAGCCCAAACTCGGAATATACACTGACCATGGCCCAAATCGGGCCCCCCTAAAATTTGTAGGCCCTGTGCGGTCGCACCTCCTGCACAGGCCCCTCAGTGGCCCTGCGTACTAATAAATCAATCATGTCTTTCTCAAAATAACATGGCCAAAGAAAGTTATCCCTACAAAATCGTATAGTCTGGCTATGCTTCATCTTCATCACACAAAGTATTTCATCATGCACAACCCCGATGACAAGCCAAGCAATTGTTTCATACTTTTAATGTTCTCAAGCCTTTTCAACTTTCATGCAATACATGAGCGTGAGCCATGGATATAGCACTATAGGTGGAGTAGAATATGATGGTAGGGGTTGTGTGGACAAGACAAAAGGGGAAGAAAGTCTCACATGACGTAGCTAATCAATGGGTTATGGAGATGCCCATCAATTGATGGCAATGCGCGAGGAGTAGGGATTGCCATGCAACGGATGCACTAAGAGCTATAAGTGTATGAAATCTCAAACTGAAAACTAAGCAGGTGTGCATCCAACTTGCTTGCTTATGAAGACCTTGGGCATTTGAGGAAGCCCATCATCGAAATATACAAGCCAAGTTCTATAATGAAAATTCCCACTAGTATATGAAAGTGATAACTCAAGAGACTCTCTATATAAAAACATGGTGCTACTCTGAAGCACAAGTGTGGTAAAGGATAGTATCATTGCCCCTTCTCTCTTTTTCTCTCATTTTTTGTTATTTTTCACTTTTTTGTTTTCTATTTTTTGGGGGGCTCTCTTTTTTTGCCTCTCTGTTTCCTCACTGGGACAATGCTCTAATAATGATGATCATCACATTTTTATATACTTACAACTCAATATTACAACTTCATATCTAGAACAATATGACTCTATATGAATGCCTCTGGCAGTGTATCAGGATGTGCAATGATCTAGCGTAGAAAAGATATCAAAAACCGAACAAGCCATGAAAATATCATGCTAGCTATCTTACGATCATGCAAAGAAATATGACAATGGATGCTCAAGTCATGTATATGTTGGGGAACGTAGCAGAATTTTTAAATTTTCTACGCATCACCAAGATCAATCTATGGAGTCATCTAGCAACGAGGGAGAGGGGAGTGCATCTGCATACCCTTGTAGATATCGCGCGGAAGCGTTCAAGAGAATGGGGTTGATGGAGTCGTACTCGTCGTGATCCAAATCACCGATGACCTAGCGCCGAACGGATGGCACCTCCGCGTTCAACACACGTACGGTTGGGAAGATGTCTCCTCCAACTTGATCCAGCAAGGGGGAAGGAGAGGTTGATGAAGATCCAGCAGCACAACGGCGTGGTGGTGGAAGCAACGGTGATCTCGGCAGGGCTTCGCCAAGCACAGGGAGAGGGAGGAGTGTCACGGCAGGGAGAGGGAGAGGCCAGGGGCTAGGGTGCGGCTGCCCTCCCTCCCCCCCCACTATATATAGGGTCCCTAGGGGGGGCGCCGGCCCTAGGAGATCCAATATCCAAGGGGGGGGGGCGGTCAAGGGGGTGGCTTGCCCCCCAAGCCAAGTGGGGCGCCCCCCACCCCTAGGGTTTCCAACCCTAGGTGCAGGGGGAGGCCCAAGGGGGGGGGCGCACCAGCCCACTAGGGGCTGGTTCCCCTCCCACTTCAGCCCATGGGGCCCACCGAGATAGGTGGCCCCACCCGGTGGACCCCCGGGACTCTTCCGGTGGTCCCGATACAATACCGAGTACCCCCGAAACTTTCCCGATGGCCGAAACTTGACTTCCTATATATAAATTTTCACCTCCGGACCATTCCGGAACTCTTCGTGACATCCGGGATCTCATCCGGGACTCTGAACAACTTTCGGGTTACCGTATACTAATATCTCAACAACCCTAGCGTCACCGAACCTTAAGTGTGTAGACCCTACGGGTTCGGGAGACACGCAGACATGACCGAGACGACTATCCGGTCAATAACCAACAACGTGATCTGGATACCCATGTTGGCTCCCACATGCTCCTCGATGATCTCATCGGATGAACCACGATGTCGAGGATTCAATCAATCCGTATACAATTCCCTTTGTCAATCGGTACGTTACTTGCCCGAGACTCGATCGTCGGTATCCCAATACCTCGTTCGATCTCGTTACCGGCAAGTCCCTTTACTCGTACCCTAATGCATGATCCCGTGATCAACCACTTGGTCACATTGAACTCATTATGATGATGCATTACCGAGTGGGCCCAGAGATACCTCTCCGTCATACGGAGTGACAAATCCCAGTCTCAATTCGTGCCAACCCAACAGACACTTTCGGAGATACCTGTAGTGTACCTTTATAGTCACCCAGTTACGTTGTGACGTTTGGCACACCCAAAGCATTCCTACGGTATCCGGGAGTTGCACAATCTCATGGTCTAAGGAAATGATACTTGACATTCGGAAAAGCTATAGCAAACGAACTACACGATCTTTGAGCTATGCTTAGGATTGGGTCTTGTCCATCACATCATTCTCCTAATGATGTGATCCCGTTATCAATGACATCCAATGTCCATAGTCCGGAAACCATGTCTATCTTCTGATCAACGAGCTAGTCAACTAGAGGCTCACTAGGGACGTGTTGTGGTCTATGTATTCACACATGTATTACGATTTCCGGATAATACAATTATAGCATGAAAAATAGACAATTATCATGAACAAAGAAATATAATAATAACCATTTCATTATTGCCTCTAGGGCATATTTCCAACAGTCTCCCACTTGCACTAGAGTCAATAGTCTAGTTACATTGTGATGAATCGAACACCCATGCAGTTCTACTATTGATCATGTTTTGCTCTAGGGAGAGGTTTAGTCAACGGATCTGCCACATTCAGGTCCGTATGTACTTTACAAATATCTATGTCTCCATTTTGAACACTTTCACGAATGGAGTTGAAGCGACGCTTGATATGCCTGGTGAGGGAGTCCTAGATTAGGGGGTGTCCGGATGGCCGGACTATACCTTCAGTCGGACTCCTGGACTATGAAGATACAAGATTGAAGACTTCGTCCCGTGTCCAGAAGGGACTTTCCTTGGCGTGGAAGGCAAGCTTGGCGATACGGATATATAGATCTCCTACCATTGTAACCGACTTTGTGTAACCCTAACCTTCTCTGGTGTCTATATAAACCGGAGGGTTTTAGTCCGTAGGACAACATACAGAACAACAATCATACCATAGGCTAGCTTCTAGGGTTTAGCCTCTCCGATCTCGTGGTAGATCTACTCTTGTACTACCCATATCATCAATATTAATCAAGCAGGATGTAGGGTTTTACCTCCATCAAGAAGGCCCGAACCTGGGTAAAACTTCGTGTCCCTTGCCTCCTGTTACCATCCAGCCTAGACGCACAGTTCGGGACCCCCTACCCGAGATCCGCCGGTTTTGACACCGACATTGGTGCTTTCATTGAGAGTTCCTCTGTGTCGTCGCCGTCAGGCTTGATGGCTCCTACGATCATCAATAGCGATGCAGTCCAGGGTGAGACCTTCCTCCCCGGACAGATCTTCGTCTACGGCGGCTTCGCACTGCGGGCTAATTCACTTGGCCATCTGGAGCAGATCGAAAGCTATGCCACTGGCCGTCGGGTCAGATTTGGAAGTTTAAACTACACGACTGACATCCGTGGGGACTTGATCTTCGACGGATTCGAGCCACTGCCGAGCGCTCCGCACTATCACGACGAGCATGATCTAGCTCTGCTGCCGAAGAGTGCCCTGGAGGCCGCACCCGCATCGGCTTCGACCCTTAATTCGGAGCCAACTGCGCCGATCGAGGATGGGTGGTTGGACGTCGCCTCGGGGGCTGCGATCCCAACGGCGATCGAGCCAAACACCAGCCCCGCACTCCGCGGGACTCGTGACTCCAAGGAGCCGGACTCCTCTCCGGACTCCGAACCCTCCGCGCCCCTGCCAATCGAACCCGATTGGGCGCCGATCATGGAGTTTACTGCCGCGGACATCTTTCAGCACTCGCCTTTCGGCGATATTCTTAAGACTCTAAAGTCTCTCTCTTTATCAGGAGAGCCCTGGCCGGACTATGGTCAGCAAGGTTGGGATACGGACGATGAAGAAATTCAAAACCTACCCACCACCCACTTTGTAGGCACTGTCGACGATTTAACCGACATGCTCGACTTCGACTCCGAAGACATCGACGGTATGGACGCCGATGCAGGAGACGATGAAGAACCAGCACCTATTGGGCCCTGGAAAGGCACCTCGTCATATGACATATACATGGTGGACACCCCAAAAGAAGGAGATGGCGATGGAACAGTGGAGGATGACCCCTCCAAGAAACAGCCTAAGCGCCGGCGTCAGCGGCGCCGCTCAAAATTCCGCCAAAGCAAATACGGTGATTCCAGCATGGGAGGTAATAATACTCCGTAGAGTGCCGAAGAAAACCCCCTCCAGCAAGATTCAGCACAGGAGGATGGAGAAGCCAGCCCTCATGAGAGAGCGGCAGACAGAGAGGTCGGGGACAATAATTGTATGCCTCCCTTTGAAGACGGGGCAAGCCTCGACGACGACGAATTCGTCGTGCCAGAGGATCCCATCAAGCAAGAGCGTTTTCAACGCAGGCTTATGGCCATGGCAAGAAGCCTCAAGAAAAAACAGGAACAGCTTTGAGCTGATCAAGATTTGCTAGTCGACAGATGGACTGAAGTCCTTGCAGCCGAAGAGCATAAACTCGAACGCCCCTCCAAGAGCTACCCAAAGCGCAGGTTGCTACCCCGATTAGAGGAGGAAGCACTTAAACCTACTTCACCAGCACTTGATACGGCTGACCGGCCACCTCGTGGCCGCGACAGAGAGGCCTCTCAGCCCTCCACTCAAGCCACACCCCGTACCAAGGCACGGGAAAATGCGCCAGACCTGCGAGATATGTCGGAGGACAATGCAAGGCAAACAAGATCGATCTACGGATCGCGTGGGCGCCCCACGACTCGAGACGATAACCGTCACGCCGGACACAAATCTGGTAGGGCCGAACACAGTAGACAAAGCTCATTGGAGCTACGTCGTGATATAGCCCAGTACAGAGGTGCCGCACACCCACTATGCTTCACAGACGAAGTAATGGATCATCAAATCCCCGAGGGTTTCAAACCCGTAAACATCGAATCATATGATGGCACAACAGATCCTGCGGTATGGATCGAGGATTATCTCCTTCATATCCACATGGCCCGCGGCAATGATCTCCACGCCATCAAATACCACCCACTCAAGCTTAAAGGACCAGCTTGGCATTGGCTTAACACCTTGCCAGGACCATCGAGGATTATCTCCCACTCAAGCTTAGAGGACCAATCAGTTGTTGGAAGGACCTGGAAGCCGTATTCCTCGACAATTTCCAGGGCACTTATGTGTGACCACCAGACGCCGATGACCTAAGCCACGTAATTCAGCAGCCAGAGGAATCGGCCAGGCAATTCTGGACACGGTTCCTAACAAAGAAAAATCAAATAGTCGACTATCCGGACGCAGAGGCCCTAGCGGCCTTCAAGCACAATATCCGTGACGAGTGGCTTGCCCGGCACCTTGGACAGGAAAAGCCGAAATCTATGGCAGCACTCACGACACTCATGACCCTCTTTTGCGTGGGAGAAGACAGCTGGCTTGCTCGTAGCAACAATATGACCAAGAACCCTAGTAATTCGGATACCGGGGACAGTAGTCGCAGGTCGCGTCGCAACAAGCAGAAGCGCCGCATTAATGGCGACAATGCTGAGGCTACGGCAGTTAATGCCGGATTCAGAGGCTATAAATCCGGTCAGCGGAAAAATCCATTCAAAAGAAATCCTAGGGGCCCGTCCAGTTTGGACCGTATACTCGACCGCTTGTGCTAGATACATGGCACCCCCGAAAAGCCGGCCAATCACACCAACAGGGATTGTTGGGTGTTCAAGCAGGCAAGCAAGTTAAATACCGAAAATAAAGACAAGGGGCTGCATAGCGATGATAACGAGGAGCCCCGGCCGCCGAACAACAGTGGACAGAAGGGTTTTCCCCCACAAGTGCGGACGCTGAACATGATATACGCAACCCACATCCCCAAGAGGTTGCGGAAGTGCGCGTTAAGGGACGTATACGCGATAGAGCCAGTCGCCCCAAAGTTCAACCCATGGTCCTCCTGCCCGACCACCTTTGATCGAAGGGACCATCCCACTAGCACCCGTCATGGCGGATTCACCGCATTGGTTTTAGACCCAATTATTGACGGATTTCATCTCACTAGATTCCTTATGGACGGCGGCAGCAGCCTGAACCTGCTTTACTAGGATAAAGTGCGGAAAATGGGCATAGATCCCTCGAGGATTAAGCCCACCAAAACGACCTTTAAAGGCGTAATACCAGGTGTAGAGGCCAACTGTACAGGCTCAGTCAAACTTGAAGTGGTCTTTGGATCTCCGGATAATTTCCGAAGCGAGGAGTTAATCTTCGACATAGTCCCATTCTGCAGTGGCTATCACGCACTTCTCGGGCGAACCGCATTCGCCAAGTTCAATGCCGTACCGCACTATGCATACCTTAAGCTCAAGATGCCAGGCCCTCGAGGAGTAATTACGGTCAATGGAAACACAGAACGCTCCCTCCGAATGGAGGAGCACACGGCGGCCCTTGCAGCGGAAGTACAAAGCAGCCTCTGCAGGCAGTTCTCCAGTCCGGCCATTAAACGTCCGGACACCGTCAAGCGCACCCGGAGTAACCTACAACAAGACCGCCTGGCACGTTCCGAGCAAGCGTAGCAATGCGGCCCCAACCCCAGCCCTCGCAAAAATGCGACACTAGTGCTTCGCGTACATAACTACGCTCTAGAAATACCATGGCTACAGGGGGAGGGGCACCATCACGGCACGCCCGAAACACGGCTTAAACCGCACCAGGGGCTGCCGATTTTTTAATTTTCTCTTACTTTCAGGACTCCATTCTTCAGAAGGCCTGTTTGGCAGTTCAATTGCCGCACAAACGATGCAAGAACCAGGGAAGCAGACAAGCCATGCTGCATTACGGAACTCCCAGGTGGTCTCTATCACGAGCAGTATACCTGTTTCGCATACCATTCCGCAGCCTGCCCCTGGAACGGACATGTTAAGTAGTCCAACCTTTTGCTTATCGCATTATTTTGTATCGTTCTGCTTTGATCGCAGCCCTTTTTAATAAACAATGCATAGCTTTTGTCTATTTTTGCATTACTCTTTTTTTTTACAAATATATGTTCCTTAACGACATGTTGCACCCGTACACTTTGGTACGGCCAAAATACGCCAGGGGCTTTAGTACCCCTCAATATGGTGTGAGAAGTCCGAACACTTTAACAAGTGCGGCACCCCGAACTTATAGCATTATATGCATCGGCTCCGGATCATGTCTTGGGTGAATAGTTGGGTTTGCCCAGCTCCTATGTTTTGGTGCCTTACGTTCCGCTATATCGGCTAAGGTAGCACTAGGAGAACTACTACGATTGTGCCCCAGTTGAGCTGGGTCAAGCACCTCAGTAGAGAAAGCTAAAACTGACTGTCATGATGAAGCGAGAGCCGGTCGCTGTTCGAGAGGTTTTTCGAGTCCCTAAAGACTTATGCCGCTTAGAGCGAGGAGTCGGCTCTGTCTGGCCAAGGCGTGGATAGCGCCCCGAACTCGGTCTTCCGAATACCAGGGGCTTCGCCGAAATTTAAAATTATAGAATTCTATGGCTAAGTGAGAGTGTTCACGCATTATAGTCCGATTGCCTTGTTCGTTGTGCTGAGCGCCTCCCTCGAAGGACCCAAACATGGGAAAAAGAGCGCTCAGGTTTATCCCCGAACACCCTAGCACTAGCAGCACGGGGGCAGAAGCCGACGACTCGCCATCTCTCAGAATTGATAAACAGCCGCACAGAAGGTAATATTTTAAATTCCAACAGTGCTTAGAGCATATGAACAAGTTTTCAGCGCACAGGACAAAACAAGCGAGTTTTACTCAAAAATTACATCCCTGGAACATTCATCCGCCACAAGGCGGGCACCCTTCAGAACATCCGTATAATAATTCTCGGGCTTGCGATGCTCTTTCCCCGACGGTGGCCCATCCTTCACAAGCTTCTCAGCATCCAGCTTGCCCCAGTGCACCTTAGCACGGGCAAGGGCCCTACGGGCACCTTCAATGCAGACGGAGCGCTTGATGACTTCGAGCCTTGGACAGCCCCCACCAGCCGTCGCACCAGCCCGAAATAGCTCCCAGGCAGAGCCTCTCCAGGCCACAGCCGAACTATGAGGCCCTTCATGGCCTGTTCGGCCGCCTTGTGGAGCTCGACCAGTTGCTTCAGCTGGTCGCTCAGGGGCACGGGGTGTCCGGCCTCAGCATACTGAGACCAGAACACCTTCTCTGTCAAGCTGCCCTCCTCGGCTCGATAGAATGCGGCGGCATCGGACACGCTACGGGGAAGATCTGGAAATGCTCCTGGAGAGCTCCGGATTCGGGTAAGTAACAAGTAGCTCACGTTTATGTGTTTGCTTTGCGTAAATAATGCCTTACCCGCCGCTATCTTTTTCACCGCATCCAACTCCTGGAGGGTCTTCTGGGATTCGGCCTTGGCAGACTTGGCATTTTCAATAGCCATCGCGAGCTCGGACGCTCGCGTCTTTGAGTCAAGCTCCAAACTCTCATGTTTTTTCATGAGAGCCTGGAGCTCTTGCCGCACCTTGCCAACCTGGGCCTCATACTTCTCCCGCTCGGTGCGCTCCGTGGCCGCCCTCTTCTCGGCCTCGACCAGCGCTTGCTTAAGGGTCGCCACCTCCGACGTGGCCCCTACAATAGCCACGATAATCCTGTCATTTTTTGCAATTGCACTTTATATATATATATATATATATATTTAAACAAGGTATTTCTTACCTTCCTTGTCCTCAAGCTGCTTCTTGGCACGCCCGAGCTCTTGCTCGGACTACTCAAGGTTCTGCTTTAGCGTGTCCACTTCCGCAGTCAGTGCGGCGGAAGCCACCAGAGAAGCTTGCATACGCATATTGACTCCTTTTTGTTAGACTCCTGCGAATTTTATTTGATCCTCTCTTCGGCTTTTCTTCCCGAATGCCAAACAGAGCATCAGGGGCTACTGTCTATGCGGTAATATTATTTACACATTCTTTACTTACCTCAAAGCCTGTTAAAAGGCTAGTACAAGCTTCAGTCAGTCCACTCTTGGCGGACTGAATCTTCTGGACCACCGCACTCATAATGGTGCGGTGCTCCTCATCGATGGAGGCGCCTTTGAGCACCTCCAACAGATTGTCCGACGCCTCCGGTTGGACGGGGGTCACCGGCACGGTGGGCTTGCTCCTCTTGGAAGGAGGTCTCCCGCCGGACTCTGGAACCTTTGAAGGTTCCGGAGTGGTGTCCGGCCTAGAGCCGGACTTGGAACCCTGGGGTGTTTTATCCCCTTTACTCCTGGAGTGCGGGAGGTCGCCTTGCGGCGCCTCCAGGACCACCTCCTCCTGGCTTCGAACCTGTTGGGACAACACTTCGGCATCGTCCGTAGGGCGGGGGGAGGTAGCCGTCAGAAGCGAATTCACATCCGACGAGTCCAGTGAACCGCTCGATGACGCGTTGAGCCGGTCTTTGGGTGGGATGCATAAACATATTCGACATAAGGGAAAGCTGTGCAATAAAGGAATACTATGAATTACTTTGGTATCCGGATAGTTACGATTTCGCCAGGGGCTTGGCCCTGAGCGTCCACTCCTCTCCGCCATCGTCGGCGTTGGTGGAGTAGTCCAGAGGAAGGGTTTTCCCCTTCTTGGACCCTTCGGCCTCCCCAGTGAGGGCGGCCTTCCTTTTCTTCCCTCCCCCCGCTGGAGGGGGAGAGGTCCCTTCTTCCTCCTCGTCTTCACGGGAGGAATGCGCCTTGGAAACGTCGGATGATGAACCCGACACCTCTTGGCACTGGGAACTTTTTCGAGTCCTCGTGGCCTTCTTCTCTGGCAGCACATAGGGTGCCAGAACCAGCAGCTTCGCCAAGCGGCCATCGACTGGGTCTTCGGGCAAAGGAGCCGGACAGTCGATCTGTCCGGACTTCGCCTGCCAATCCTGTCAAAGGTAAGGGAGCTTAGATCCCGCATAGAGTTAAACTATGAAAAACTAATACCCTGTAAAAGGTACAAACAACTTACCGTGCTAGCATGACGCTGCGCGCTGAATCCGTGATCCTCGGTAGTGGATGCAGGAGCCTCGGCGCCCTTGAAAATCACCTTCCAGGCATCTTCGTACGTCATGTCAAAGAGCCTGCTCAGAGTTTGGTGCTGCGCCGGGTTGAATTCCCACAGATTGAAGGCCCGTTGTTGACACGGGAGGATCCGGCGGACGAGCATAACCTAGACTACGTTGACGAGCTTGAGTTGCTTGTCCACCAGGGTTTGGATGCATGTTTGCAGTCCAGTCACCTCTCTTCTGCTGCCCCACGACAGGCCCGTCTCTTTCCAGGATGTGAGCCGCGTTGGGGGTCCGGACCGAAACTAGGGGGCTGTGACCCACTCAGGATCGCGCGGCTCGGTGATGTAAAACCACCCCGATTGCCACCCCTTCAGGGTCTCCACAAAGGAGCCCTCGAGCCATAAGACGTTGGGCATCTTGCCCACCATGGCGCCTCCGCACTCCGCCTGGTTGCCGCGCACCACCTTCGGCTTGAAATTAAAAGTCTTGAGCCATAGGCCGAAATGGGGGCGGATGCGGAGGAAGGCCTCGCACACGACGATAAACGCCGAGATGTTGAGGATGAAGTTCGGGGCCAGATCATGGAAATCCAGGCCGTAGTAGAACATGAGTCCCCGGACGAATGGGTGGATAGGAAAGCCCAGTCCGTGGAGAAAGTGGGGAAGGAACACTACCCTCTCATGGGGCCTTGGGGTGGGGAGGAGCTGCCCCTCTTCGGGAAGCCGGTACGCGACATCGTTAGACAAGTATCTGGCCTTCCTCAGTTTTTTGATGTGTCCCTCCATGACGGAGGAGACCATCCACTTGCCTCCCGCTCCGGACATGGCTGGAGAAGGTTGAGGTGGGGAGTGCGGACTTGGGCGCTGGAGCTCGAGTGCGCAAAAATGGATAGGCAAAGGAGGATCCTTATCCCCTTATATGGGTGGACGCAACTACGTGTCCCCACCAGCCTGGTAAAACTCGCTTAACTCCAAGCGCCGTAATCAATGGCGCGGTTGGGTTACCCACGCCCGTATTGATGAGAATCCCGGAATAAGGGGACACGATCTCTGCTTTAACAAGACATGCCAAGGAAACCGCCTCGCGTGACACGCTGAGGTGGGATAATAAAACGATTCGAATAAAGGCTTGGCCGTGGTGCATCACACTACGGAATACGTCAGCAGATTAGATTTGTGTAAATATTATTCTCTCTATGGCAATATGTGTAAACTTATTTTGCAGAGCTGGACACTATCTTTGTGTTCAAAATCTTCTATGAAGTACTTGGAGGAGGAACCCGCTTTGCAATGTCGAAGACATTCTGCGCACTGGACTCGTCATCATTGAAGCCTGGTTCAGGGGCTACTGAGGGAGTCCTGGATTAGGGGGTGTCCGGATGGCCGGACTATACCTTCAGCCGGACTCCTGGACTATGAAGATACAAGATTGAAGACTTCGTCCCATGTCCGGAAGGGACTTTCCTTGGCGTGGAAGGCAAGCTTGGCGATACGGATATATAGATCTCCTACCATTGTAACCGACTTTGTGTAACCCTAACCCTCTCCGGTGTCTATATAAACCGGAGGGTTTTAGTCCGTAGGACAACATACAGAACAACAATCATACCATAGGGTAGCTTCTAGGGTTTAGCTTCTCCGATCTCGTGGTAGATCTACTGTTGTACTACCCATATCATCAATATTATCAAGCAGGACGTAGGGTTTTACCTCCATCAAGAGGGCCCGAACCTGGGTAAAACTTCGTGTCCCTTGCCTCCTGTTACCATCCAGCCTAGACGCACAGTTCGGGACCCCCTACCCGAGATCCGCCGGTTTTGACACCGACACCTAGTCTTCCTGTGAAACCTGGGCTCCTTGGCAAGGGCAATAGCTCCAGTGTTGTCACAGAAGAGAGTCATCAGGCCCGATGCATTGGGTATGACTCCTAGGTCGGTAATGAACTCCTTCACCCAGATTGCCTCTTGTGCTGCCTCCGAGGATGCCATGTACTCCGCTTCACATGTAGATCCCGCCACAACGCTTTTCTTGCAACTACACCAGCTTACTGCCCCACCATTCAAAATATACACGTATCCGGTTTGTGACTTAGAGTCATCCAGATCTGTGTCGAAGCTAGCATCAACGTAACCCTTTACGACGAGCTCTTCGTCACCTCCATAAACAAGAAACATATCCTTAGTCCTCTTCAGGTACTTTAGGATAATCTTGACCGCTGTCCAGTGTTCCATGCCGGGATTACTTTGGTACCTTCCTACCAAACATATGGCAAGGTTTACATCAGGTCTGGTACACCGCATAGCATACATGATAGACCCTATGGCCGAGGCATAGGGGACGACACTCATCTTTTCTCTATCTTCTGCCGTGGTCGGGCATTGAGCCGTGCTCAATCTCGTACCTTGCAATACAGGCAAGAACCCATTCTTTGACTGATCCATTTTGAACTTCTTCAATATCTTGTCAAGGTACGTACTCTGTGAAAGACCAATGAGGCGTCTCGATCTATCTCTATAGATCTTGATGCCTAATATATAAGCAGCTTCTCCAAGATCCTTCATTGAAAAACACTTGTTCAAGTAGGCCTTTATGCTTTCCAAGAATTCTATATCATTTCCCATCAATAGTATGTCATCCACATACAATATGAGAAACGCTACAGAGCTCCCACTCACTTTCTTGTAAATGCCGGTTTCTCCATAAGTCTGCGTAAACCCAAACGCTTTGATCATCTCATCAAAACGAATGTTCCAACTCTGAGATGCTTGCACCAGCCCATAAATCGAGCGTTGGAGCTTGCACACCTTGTCAGCATTCTTAGGATCGACAAAACCTTCCAGCTGCATCATATACAATTCTTCCCTAAGGAAACCATTAAGGAATGTCATTTTGATGTCCATTTGCCATATCTCATAATCATAGAATGCGGCAATTGCTAACATGATTCGAACGGACTTCAGCTTCGCTACGGGTGAAAAAGTCTCATCGTAGTCAACCCCTTGAACTTGTCGATAACCCTTAGCGAGAAGCCAAGCTTTATAGATGGTTACATTACCATCCGCGTCTGTCTTCTTGTTAAAGATCCATTTATTTTCTATGGCTCGCCGATCATCGGGCAAGTCAGTCAAAGTCCATACTTCGTTTTCATACATGAATCCTATCTCGGATTTCATGGCTTCCAGCCATTTGTCGGAATCTGGGCCCGCCATCGCTTCTTCATAGTTCGAAGGTTCACCGTTATCTAACAACATGATCTCCAAGACAGGGTTGCCGTACCACTCTAGTGCGGAACGTGTCCTCGTGGACCTACGAAGTTCAGTAGCAACTTGATCTGAAGTTTCATGATCATCATCATTAACTTCCTCTCTAGTCGGTGCAGGCACCTCAAGAACATTTTCTTGAGCTGCGCCACTTACCGGTTCAAGAGGTAATACTTCATCAAGTTCTACTTTCCTCCCACTTATTTCTTTCAAGAGAAACTCTTTCTCTAGAAAGGACCCAATCTTGGCAACAAAGATCTTGCCTTCGGATCTGAGGTAGAAGGTATACCCAATAGTTTCTTTAGGGTATCCCATGAAGATGCATTTTTCCGATTTGGGTTCGAGCTTTTCAGGTTGAAGTTTCTTGACATAAGCATCGCATCCCCAAAATTTTAGAAACGACAACTTAGGTTTCTTCCCAAACCATAATTCATACGGTGTCGTCTCAATGGATTTCGACGGAGCCCTATTTAAAGTGAATGCGGCAGTCTCTAAAGCATAGCCCCAAAATGACAGCGGTAGATCGGTAAGAGACATCATAGATCGCACCATATCCAATAGAGTGCGATTACGACGTTCGGACACACCATTACGCTGAGGTGTTCCAGGCGGCGTGAGTTGTGAAACTATTCCACATTTTCTTAAGTGTGTGCCAAATTCGTGACTCAAGTATTCTCCCCCACGATCTGATCGCAAGAACTTGATTTTCCTGTCACGTTGATTCTCGACCTCACTCTGAAATTCCTTGAACTTTTCAAAGGTCTCAGACTTGTGTTTCATTAAGTAGACATACCCATATCTACTCAAGTCATCAGTGAGGGTGAGAACATAATGATAGCCACCGCGAGCCTCAACACTCATTGGACCACACACATCAGTATGTATGATTTCCAATAAGTTGGTTGCTCGCTCCATTGTTCCTGAGAACGGAGTCTTGGTCATTTTTCCCATGAGGCATGGTTCACACGTGTCAAATGATTCGTAATCAACAGACTCCAAAAGTCCATCGGCATGGAGCTTCTTCATGCGTTTGACACCTATGTGACCAAGGCGGCAGTGCCACAAGTATGTGGGGCTATCAATATCAACCTTACATCTTTTGGTATTCACACTATGAATATGTGTAACATTACGCTCGAGATTCATTAAGAATAAACCATTCACCAGCGGAGCATGACCATAAAACATATCTCTCATATAAATAGAACAACCATTATTCTCAGATTTAAATGAGTAGCCATCTCGAATTAAACGAGATCCTGATACAATGTTCATGCTCAAAGCTGGCACTAAATAACAATTATTGAGGTTAAAAACTAATCCCGTAGGTAAATGTAGAGGTAGCATGCCGACGGCGATCACATCGACCTTGGAACCATTCCCGACGCGCATCGTCACCTCGTCCTTTGCCAGTCTCCACTTATTCCGCAGCTCCTGCTTTGAGTTACAATTGTGAGCAACCGCACCGGTATCAAATACCCAGGAGCTACTACGAGTACTGGTAAGGTACACATCAATTACATGTATATCACATATACCTTTAGTGTTGCCGGCCTTCTTGTCCGCTAAGTATTTGGGGCAGTTCCGCTTCCAGTGACCACTTCCCTTGCAATAAAAACACTCAGTCTCGGGCTTGGGTCCATTCTTTGGCTTCTTCCCGGCAGCTTACTTACCGGGCGCGGCAACTCCCTTGCCGTCCTTCTTGAAGTTCTTCTTACCCTTGCCTTTCTTGAACTTAGTGGTTTTATTCACCATCAACACTTGATGTTCCTTTTTGATTTCCACCTTTGCTGATTTCAGCATTGAATATACCTCAGGAATGGTCTTTTCCATCCCCTGCATATTGAAGTTCATCACAAAGCTCTTGTAGCTCGGTGGAAGCGACTGAAGGATCCTGTCAATGACCGCGTCATCTGGGAGATTAACTCCCAGCTGAGTCAAGCGGTTATGCAACCCAGACATTTTGAGTATGTGCTCACTGACAGAACTATGTTCTTCCATCTTACAGCTGAAGAACTTGTCGGAGACTTCATATCTCTCGATCCGGGCATGAGCTTGGAAAACCATTTTCAGCTCTTCAAACATCTCATATGCTCCGTGTCTCTCAAAACGCTTTTGGAGCCTCGGTTCTAAGCTATAAAGCATGCCGCACTGAACGAGGGAGTAATCATCAGCACGTGACTGCCAAGCGTTCATAACGTCTTGGTTCTCTGGGATGGGTGTGTCACCTAGCGGTGCTTCTAGGACATAATATTTCTTGGCAGCTATGAGGATGATCCTTAGGTTCCGAACCCATTCCGTATAGTTGCTGCCATCATCTTTCAGCTTGGTTTTCTCTAGGAACGCATTGAAGTTGAGGGCAACATTAGCGTGGGCCATTTGATCTACAAGACATAGTGTAAAGATTTTAGACTAAGTTCATCATAATTAAGTTCATCTAATCAAATTATTCAATGAACTCCCACTCAGATAGACATCCCTCTAGTTATCTAAGTGAAACATGATCCAAGTTAACTAGGCCGTGTCCGATCATCACGTGAGACGGACTAGCCAACATCGGTGAACATCTTCATGTTGATCGTATCTTCTATATGACTCATGCTCGACCTTTCAGTCTTCCGTGTTCCGAGGCCATGTCTGTACATGCTAGGCTCGTCAAGTCAACCTAAGTGTATTGCGTGTGTAAATCTGGCTTACACCCGTTGTATTCGAACGTTAGAATCTATCACACTCGATCATCACTTGGTGCTTCGAAACAATGAACCTTCGCAGCGGTGCACAGTTAGGGGGAACACTTTCTTGAAATTATTACGAGGGATCATCTTATTTAAGCTATCGTCATTCTAAGTAAATAAGATGTAAAACATGATAAACGTCACATGCAATCAAATTGTGACATGATATGGCCAATATCATTTGCTCCTTTTGATCTCCATCTTCGGGGCTCTATGATCATCGTTGTCACCGGCATGACACCATGATCTCCATCATCATGATCTCCATCATCATGTCTTCTTGAAGTTGTCTTGTCATCTATTACTTCTACTACTATGGCTAACGCTTTACCAATAAAGTAAAGTAATTACATGACGTTTATGTTGACACGCAGGTCATAAATAAAGACAACTCCTATGGCTCCTACCGATTGTCATACTCATCGACATGCAAGTCATGATTCCTATTACAAGAACATGATCAATCTCATACATCACATATATCATTCATCACATCCTTTTGGCCATATCACATCACACGGCACATGCTGCAAAAACAAGTTAGACGTCCTCTAATTGTTGTTGCAAGTTTTTACGTGGCTGCTATAGGTTTCTGAAAGTGCTAGTGATCGACTAGAGGGGGGTGAATAGGCGATTTTAATGAAAGTCTTCAAAACATGGAAGTTTCAAAGACAAACGATAGAAATAAACCTATTACCATGCAGCGGAAGGTAGACTACACTAGGCAAACCATAGTCAAGTATTCAATGAAGTGAAAGCATAATGACTAATAGCAGCTAGGCAGTAAGATTAGGTAGGAAGATATTGTGAAGCCAATTAGAACAAGTAGTCACTCAGTGAAGACAAAAGATAATGCAATCATACAATGACTTCACAAGGACCAATAGTAAGCAAAGGGAAGGGAAGGATGAAACTAGTGACTCGTTGAAGACAATGATTTGTTGGACCAGTTCCAGTTGCTGTGACAACTGTACGTCTGGTTGGGGAGGCTGAGATTCAACTCAGAAAACCTCGTCTTCACCTTATTCCCCTTGAGCTAAGGACACCCAGTCCTCGCCCAATCACTCTGGTAAGTCTTCAAGGTAGACTTCCAAACCTTCACAGACTTCGTTCACCGGCGATCCACAATGACTCTTGGATGCTCAGAACATGACGCCTAACCGGCTGGAGGATTCACAGTCCTCAAGTGTAATAAGTCTTCAGATCACACAGACAGGAAGACTTAAGTGATGCCTAACACTCTTTGGCTTTGGGTGTTTAGGGCTTTATCCTCGCAAGGAATTCTCTCTCAAAGGCTTCGAGGTGGGTTGCTCTCAAATGACAAAAGCCGTACTCTAACTCTGAGCAGCCAACCGTTTATGGTTGTAGGGGTGGGCTATTTATAGCCACTAGGCAACCCGGCCTGATTTGTCCGAAATGACCCTGGGTCACTAAGGAACTGACACGTGTTCCAACGGTGAGATTTTAAACACACACGACAACTTTACTTGGGCTACAAGCAAAGCTGACTTATCCAACTCTGGACAAGATTTGCTCTCATAGTCTTCACTCGAAGACATAGGATTTTGGTTAAGCATCACTTCAGTCATTCTGACTGGTTCTCTTGGACCCCACTTAACAGTACGGTGGTTCCTATGACTCAACAAAGAAGAAAAAGAACGAAGAAAGAACTAAGTCTTCGCGCTCCATAGTCTTCATGCGATGTCTTCTCTTGTCATAGTCTTCAATGTGAATGTCTTCACATACCGCCTTTGTCTTCAATGTCTTCTTACATTTTTAGGGGTCATCTCTGGTAGGAAAACCGAATCAATGAGGGACTTCTACCTGCGTTATCCTACAATTCTCACAAACACATTAGTCCCTCAACTAGGTTTGTCGTCAATACTCCAAAACCAACTAGGGGTGGCACTAGATGCACTTACAATCTCCCCCTTTTTGGTGATTGATGAAAACTAGTTGAAGTTTTCAACGAGGAATAAAATATGTGAAATTGTAAAGGATAGGTTATTGTTTCATAAGTGGAAAAGGCTCCCCCTGAAGATGTGCATATAAGTAATTTGCTTTTGGTATGCAAATGCACATGGCAGGTTGTACTTGTGGAGATCCTCTTCAACTTATGATGACAATTCACCATGCATGAAAAGTATGTGAAGATAATGACATGCATAATGAAAAATGGACGTCTGCAAAATGATCTAAGTGTGGAATTTATCATCACACATGCGGAATTTATCATCGCATCACAGTAAAGCAAATAAGTAGCAGACGACCATGGAGTTTGAGTGTTACAACTCAAAGAACCAAATGTATCAAAACGCAAGAGTTGTAAACACTAGGCAAAATATAAAACCACCGCCCATATGGACCCGCTTGAAGACTATCAAACTCATATGCTTCTCCCCCTTTTGTCAGTAAGGACCAAAAAGGTTTGAAGACATAGAGCATCTACTCGTTCCCATGAGGAGTAGGTGAAGCAGCAGGGTCGTCGGTGTTGATAGGCGGTGCAGACGAACTTGGGGCAGTGTCGATGCGTGCAGAAGTAGGGGGCGGTGAAGTAGCATCGTCTTCATCATCGATCACTCTGACATTCGCAGTTGCCGCGGAGGAAGAGAACTCAGAGTCTTCAAGAGACGGAGTTCATCGCAGCACAGTCCTTCTTGGAGGTGTGGAGTCAAACTTGAAGCATTCAGAGAAGCCATCCTCTTGAAGATCATCCTCAGAGCACAGAAGCGTCAGCCCTTTCCATGTACGCCGACCAGAAGCTCTCGGTCATTGAGAACACGAGATCGCTTCTTGGGCCGTTGGGCAATGGTGCTTTCAGTGGCTTCAGTGAGGGCATGATGAGGTGCACGTGTAGTACCAGCCAGAGGATAAACACGAGTGACTGCTTGAACTCCTTCAATGTTTTGAGAGAAGCTTTGATTCTCAGCATTTTGAAGACTAAGGGGCTCCTTGGCAGGCTCTGGATAGATGGCTTCAACTGGCATATCGACGTCAGGAAGAAAGATCCGATGATTGCGAGCAGAGGGTGGATAGGTGACAGCTGAATCTAGTTTTATCAGCCGCATAATCCATGGAGCGTAAAACTTCAAGACAAAAATGTCAGATCCTGATGCAGCAAGCTGGCGAATGAAGAAATCTTGTGCATTGAAGCTTTTGCCATGAAGAATATGAAAGACCAAAGTCTTCATTGCGCCTTCTAGCTTGGCATGTGGAGAATGTCCTTTGATGGGCCAGAGAGTTTGCCTTATGATGTGATAGATAGTACGTGACAGATACTCAAGGTCTTCAACAAAGAACTCCTTAGGATATTCAGCATCTGGAGGCAAAGGCTTCATCATGCCGAGCATCTAACTCATATTGGGCTCAGGCTTGTGGAAGATGCTTTCCATAGCAGCATTGTAAAGCTGACAACCAGGTTCATAGAGATCTCTTGGAGTGGGCAGGCCAATAAGCTCAATGATATCAAAGGCTTTGGATTCGTGATGAACATTGCCTATCATCCACTCAAGGACCCAAGTCTTCGGATCCCTGTTGTAGCCACGGATATGAAGAGTGGCATAGAATTGGAGCAGCAGTTCTTCATTCCAGTGCTCCTTATCAGTGACGAACTGCAGCAAGCCAGACTCTCTAAAGCAATCCAGAGCTTCTTCCAAACAGGGTAGACCAGTTATGGCTTCAGTGCCAAGACGCATATGTGGGAAAATGCGACCTTGATTGTACAGAATGCATGACTAATAACTTCGCTGCTGATAGCTCCAGAACCGATTAGAAGATATTCTTGCCTTTAAGTAGGGGTTCTTGGCGCTATTGAAGAAGGTGTTGTGTGCCTTGAAGCCATTGATATTGAATGATCCGGGTGCAGATGCAGTGCCTGGAAACCTAGGCAACCTTGGTATTGGCTTCTGAACCTGAGGCATGTGCTCAACGTGATAGTCAAACTAAGGACCAGCAGCTGGCGGAGGAGTCAGAAAGGGCCATTTGACAGTGACAAGTTGGCCATAGTTGAATGCTTGCTCGATAGTGTGTGGCCTTGGTGGCAGAACAAGAGTAGTGGCATCAACAGAGGCTTCAGGAGCAGTTGCATCATTGGCTTCATTGGCTTCTGGCACATTGGTTGGTGCAGGCTCCACATTTGCTTCAGCCATGACTACGTCATTGGCTTCATTTGTGTTGGTGGTGGCAGCCTCGAGATTCTCAACCTCCACTTGATGAGCTGGAGGGTCGGGCACAGACACGTTCTCCTTGAGAACAGCTTCTTCAGTAATGGGGGGGAGTAGGGACACGTTCTTCTTCTTGTTTGTCGTCGACTGATGCAACCGGAATGTCTTCAGCAGCTTTAGCCTCAGACTCAGAGACATTCACAGTAGGAGTGGCATCTGGAAACACTTGACGTGCAACAGATTGGTGAGGCACTTCTCCTTCTGGAACGCTCAAAAGAGGGACTTGAGGCCTTGGTCCTTTGCGAAGCCTGCGTAGCACTGACGACGCCTATGGAGATGGAGTTGGCTGGGCCTCAAAGTCATCTTCTTCTTGCACTGATGGGGTTGCTTGCGGTTGGGGAGAGCTTGGAGTGTCTTGTCTCTATGGGTGATCAGCCCATGATGCATCCTGAGCAGTTGGCGTCAGAGGGCGGCCAATGCTGATGAGTTCGCTGTGCGTGAGCACAGGCGATGATACCAACTGGTTGGCGCAGGCTCATGAACAACCAGTTGGCGCATCCTAAGCAGGCGTCATGAGCCTCTGCGGAAGCAGGCGTCATGATTAGCCCACGATGCATCCTAAGCAGTTGGCGTCAGAGGACGGCCAATGCTGATGAGTTCGCTCGTGGTGTTCAGATGCAGGGCGAACCATTGAGATGGGTTCAACAACTAAGGGCTCTGTGGGAGCAGCCCGATCCTTCTTGGTCTTGCGCTTCTTCTTAGAAGGAGCGACATCAGAAGCATCAGGATTTTTCCTTTTTCTGGCTTCAGCCTCAGCAGTCCTTGTCTTCTTCAGTTCTGAAGTAGTTGACCTGACCTTTGGCTTCGAGCCAGTCATGCTGCTTGGGAAGACTATGCGAGGTTCTTCCTGCCTCGAAGGTGTAGATTGGTCAGTTGAGGGCTTCTTCTTCTTTGCAGCCATTCTTGGGTCGATGCCAGGACGACCAAGAGCCTTGCGCTTCTCAGCCTCACTGTAGGCTTGCACACACTTGTCAGCCAGGCTCTTCATGCGCTCACGAGAACCTTGAGCTTCTACACGCTTCTTGAGAAAGGCTTCTTTGAGCTCGTGCAGCATGATCTTGAAGTTTTTGACATCTTGCACGCTGAGCTTGGCCATGTGCTTCTTGAACTGAGCTTTCTCATAGTCGATCTTTTGCTTCAGTTCAACGATGCGCTGAGCTAGAGCTAGCTCAGAAGCAATGGTGCCACTGAAGGCGACACTAAGGCCAATTGGAAGTTGCAGGTCTTCAAAGCTGAGGTTGGGCGTGTCAAACCACTCATCGATGAAGTTATGGATGATTGCCACATCAAAGAGAGGCAAATCATTGAAGATCTCTGCTTCTTCCTTGCTCTTGATCAGTTGCTCAAGAGCGTCATCTGCAAGATCTTCATCGCTGGACAGATCAATGGCGTCATTGCGCAGAATAGCAGCAGCAGTCAGTGCCTGATCAGTATTCTTTCTCATCTTAGTCTTCTTGGAGATACGTGATAGATCTTCAGACTGCACACTGTCTTCAGGAGGTGCAGTAGCCAGTGGCTTCGCATGTAAGACCTTTGGTGCAGGAGCAGGCTTTGAAGCTTTAGGCTTCTTCAGTTTCTTTGGCTTCGGCGATGCAGGCGCTTCATCAGATTCAGCGTCATCTGCAGGCTCATCCACGGCTGTCCCTTGAACCATGATATGAGTGATGAGACCTTCCAGGTTGTAGAAGGGCCCAACAAGATTGGGTTCAGCTTCGCGGGTGCCATCGGCACGGGGAGCAGAAGGACCAGGGTTGAAGTCTAGTCCCAATGACTTCTTGTTCTGCTTAGCCGAATTCTTGGCAAACTAGAAGTTGCGCTTGAACAAATTGTCGTCACGACACCATAGCAATGACGATGGGTCAGCATCTACAGGCTGTGGTCCACGGACCATGCAGGGATAGAAGTCTTGTTCAATGGCTTCATCTCTGGACCTGGGTTGAAGATTTCTATATAGGATGTCTCCCCATGGTCGCTTCATGGCATTCTTCTCTGCATATTCCTGGGTCACAAACCTGTACTTGAACCATTGCTCAGCCCAGTACCTTCGAATCCATTGGATTCGTGTCTTGCGCTGATTGTAATCCTCTTCTGGGTCTGTCTTGTACAGCTCTGAGAGGTCATCAGGCAGATCTCTTGATGTTCCCCCTCGACGCTGTCGGCCACCCTTCCTTGCTGATTTCTCTGTAGCCATGAGCTTCAAACTGAATGGTTTCAGCACGTTCAAAGGTTTCAAAGGCTTCTGCTTGCTGGTCAAACAGGAACTGGATTCAGAAGAATTTATATGATGCTGTAAGAATTCTGCAAATGAATGCAGACTATGAGAACCAAGGGATTCTCCCACGGACATGTACCTGTGACAACATTAAGGTGCGAAGGAAGGGGAGGAGGTCATATGCATTCTTAGAAGATTTTGAAGATAAATCAGTTTAGAAGACATTGACCTCATAGTGCGAAGACATTCACTCATAGATAGAGAGTTGGTTCCAGATTTGTACGAATCCACGAATAAGTACAAGTGAGGAATCTAACTACTTTGTGAAGCATAAGTGAACATACTAGGCCTATTATGAGATGGAGTATGAGATAGAACTAACTTGTGTGAACAGAAACTGCTTGTGGTAGAAAGTGATGGATCTATAGAATCAAAGGGGCCGTAAAAAGGAAGTTTTATTTACCACACGAAGAACCGCTAGACGGAGTGGGAGAGGAGGCCGAGCAGATCAATCGTCTGTGCCCTAACTTGGCGATGGAGGACACCTACGGCGACGGCGCAGAAGACGATGTCCGCGGCCAGCGTGAAGACGGCGTCGGTGAGGTTGCGGCAACTAAGCACTTCGTCGCCGGCATCGTCGAGGGTGAGCGGTGGCGCTAGGGTTTGTGTGAGAGTGGAAGAAAGGATAATGACTGTGGTGAGGCATGTATTTACAGAGACAGGGACGGCACATGTTATTACACAGGTGCCCCTGGCGATTCACATCTGAAGGACACGTGGCCATCATGCAACATGTCGAAGGTTGTTCCACATTCCCATGCATGCCTGGATTGTTGGGTGGTCGTTCCCACTTCTCCGGGTTTCAGGTGAAGGAATTAGCATTGAAACGGACTTAATGTTTGTCTCTGTATCTTCTGCTGACAAGGACGCAGAGAAGATATTCGACAGTTTCAATAAAATGCATATGATTTGGAGAGATAGAGTTTGAGATAGAAAGCATAGAGAGGTTAGGGTCCGATCACATTCACTTAGTTCAAAAGATTCAACAAGAGGACATAGCTATAAGTGAATGTTGTAGAGGACAGAACACTAGTATATATATACGAGAAAGACAATCAAATCAACATAGTGAAGATAATCATGAAGACAAGTTGAGATTGAAGCCAAACCAAATGTGAAGACATACCAAACATAACGCCATGAGTGAAACACTTCAAACGGAAAAATTTGGTGGTGGCGTTACCCACCGTATAGGAAGTATTAGACCTAGACACGGCGCACAATTATCGTGGCGCTCTGAAGTCAAATTCCACATTAATGTATTCACACTTAGAATGTAAGTCTTCATTGATTGAAGATATACTTTACTTTGTGTGTTGCACATCTAAGTCATCAATATGCATAAGTGTTAGGATGTGTGCCTGATCATAGGACATTTGAGGATACTAAGATATTTAGCTCACACCGTAACTTGCAAAACCTCTTCTCATCCAAGGGCTTGGTGAAGATATCTGCCAATTGCTCTTCAGTGTTGACGTGTATGATATCAATATCTTCCTTCACAACATGATCTCTGAGAAAGTGATGACGAATTTCAATGTGCTTTGTCTTTGAGTGCTGAGCTGGGTTGTTGGCAATCTTGATGGCGCTTTCGTTGTCACAGTAGAGTGGCACTTGCTTCAGATGAATGCCATAATCTTTGAGTGTTTGCTTCATCCATAGAAGCTGAGCGCAGCAAGATCCAGCAGCAATGTATTCAGATTCAGCAGTGGAGAGAGATACACAGTTCTGCTTCTTTGAAGACCAACATACAATTGATCGTCCCAGAAAATGACATGTGCGTGATGTAGACTTGCAATCCACCTTGTCACCAGCATAATCAGCATCCGAGAATCCAACCAGATCAAACTCTAAGCCCTTTGGATACCATAATCCTAATGTTGGGGTGTGAGCCAAATATCGAAGAATTTGCTTCACACCTAAGTGATGCGATTCCTTTGGTGCCGCTTGGAATCGAGCACACATGCAAACACTAAGCATAATATCTGGCCTAAATGCACATAGATAAAGTAAAGAACCAATCATGGAGTGGTATACCTTTTGATCGAACTCTTTACCATTGTCGTCGGGACCCAGATGATGTTTGGCTGGCATTGGAGTCATGAAGCCTTTGCAGTCTTGCATCCCAAATTTCTTCAGGCAATCTTTGAGGTACTTCTCTTGAGATATGAAGATGCCGTTGCGTTACTGACGTATTTGAAGACCAAGGAAGAACTTCAGCTCACCCATCATGGACATCTGATATTGCTCTTGCATCATATATCCAAACTCATTTGTGTATTTCTAATTGGTGCAGCCGAAGATAATGTCATCCACATATATTTGGCACACAAACACTTCACCATCATATGTCTTCGTGAAGAGAGTGGGGTCGAGGGAACCAGGTTTGAAGCCTTTGCTCTTCAGGAAGTATTTGAGTGTGTCATACCAAGCCCGAGGGGCTTGCTTGAGGCCAGCAGTATGCGTATGGCTTCAAGTCTAGCCACAGGAGCAAATGTTTCATCGAAGTCAATCCCTTCAACTTGAGTGTACCCTTGAGCAACGAGATGAGCTTTGTTTCTGACAACTTGACCATGCTCATCTTGCTTGTTGCGATATATCCATTTGGTGCCTATTATATTGTGCTTGCAAGGATCAGGACGCTTAACCAGTTCCCATACATTATTCAGCTCAAACTGTTGAAGCTCTTCTTGCATAGCTTGAATCCATTTAGGTTCCATGAAGGCTTCCTCAACTTTCTTGGGTTCAGATATTGAGACAAATGCGAAGTGCCCACAGAAATTTGCTAGCTGTGTTGCCCTTGAACGAGTGAGTGGACCTGGTGCATTGATGCTATCAATTATTCTCTCAATCTGTACTTCATTTGCGACACGAGGATGCACAGGACGAAGATTTTGCTCTTGCTGATCATTGTCATCGTTAGAAGGATTGTATTCAGGCTGAGCATTGTCTTCAGTCTGATCATTGTCTTCAGGTTGATCAGGTGCGGAGATGATAAGTTCCTCTTCAGGCTGAGCTTCAGAAGGTATGATTTCTCCAGTTCCCATAAGTTTGATTGATTCACTGGATGGAACTTCATCTAGCACATTTGGCAGGTGCTCTCTTTGTGAGCCATTAGTCTCATCGAACCGCACATCCACTGTTTCAACCACTTTATAATGAAAGAGGTTGAAGACTTTGTAGGAGTGTGAATCCTTTCCATATCCAAGCATAAAACCTTCATGTGCTTTTGGTGCAAATTTTGAAGTGTGATGTGGATCCTTGATCCAGCACCTGGCACCAAATACTCTGAAGTAACTGACATTTGGCTTCTTGCCAGTAAGGAGCTCATAGGATGTCTTGTTGAGAAGCTTGTGAATATAAACACGGTTGATGATATGGCATGCAGTATCAATGGCCTCAGGCCAGAACTTTCTTGGAGTCTTGTATTCATCAAGCATCGTCCGGGCCATCTCAATAAGTGTTCTGTTCTTGCGTTCCACGACATCATTCTGCTGTGGTGTGTACGGAGCTGAGAATTCATGTGTAATGCCCAAAGTATCAAGATAAGTGTCTAGACCAGTGTTCTTGAATTTAGTGCCATTGTCACTTCTGATGTGCTTGATCTTGACGCCATAGTTGTTCATGGCTCGATTGGCGAAGCGTCTGAAGACATCCTGCACTTCAGTCTTGTAGAGGATTATATGCACCCAAGTATATCTTGAATAATCATCAACAATGACAAAGCCATAGAGACAAGCAGTAGTAGTAAGAGTTTAGTAATGAGTGGGACCGAAAAGATCCATGTGGAGCAGTTCGAAGGGTTGAGTCGTTTTCATGATTGTCTTCGAGGGATGCTTGGCCCTCGTCATCTTCCCTGCTTCAAAGGCACCGCATAAGTGATCCTTCTTGAACTTGACGCCATCGATGCCTATGACATGCTTCTTCCTTGCAAGGGTGTGGAGGTTCCTCATGCCAGCATGTCCTAGCCTCCGATGCCAGAGCCAGCATTCATAAGCTTTTGCTAGAAGACATACGGCAAGTTGTGGTCCTGCTGAGAAATCTACCATGTACAAATCATCTTTCCGATACCCTTCAAACACTAGAGACTTGTCAGATTCCATTAGTACAAGGCAACGATATTTTCCAAACATCACAATCATGTTTAAATCGCAAAGCATTGAAACAGACATTAAGTTGAAACCAAGGGATTCAACAAGCATGACTTTAGCCATGTGTTGATCCTTTGAGATTGCAACTCTACCTAGACCCAATACCTTGCTTTTACCAATGTCAGCAAATGTGATGTGACTTTTGTCACATGGACGTAGTGTTGAGTCCATAAGAAGGCTTCGCTTGCCAGTCATGTGATTGGTACACCCACTATCAATAATCCATTCTGAAGCAGCTGGTGTCGTACCCTACAGTGCAGTTAGGGGGATAGGCTTCACGAAGAGAATTGTGAAGCAAAAACATTTGACGAACCAGTGGATTATGAAAGCTTAGATCAAGATTTGGACTGATAGGGCGAGTAGAAAGCGATTCAGGAACAAAGTACATAATAAGACCATTTGGACATTTGATCTTGCGCCCAACAAGATGTTTAAGGTCCCGAGCAATAGCGTCAGACGATTTTGGTTTTCGGCTGGAGACCTTTCCCTGCAAAAGAGAGTTAAGCTTTCTTAGCCACCCACATCTTTAAGGGTGGCTTCGAAGCAATGAGTCTAAGTGCAGCATCTAAGAACTTTGGCTTTGGAACCCTAGCAAAAAGTCTTGCAGGTGGACAATAGTACTCATAAGAATAAGCAGAATAGTTCTTGGTCTTATGAACATGGCGTTTTGATGAAACGCACTCATATTCACAGGCCTGAGTATGGTTTCCCTGCAAAACATTTGCGTTAGTGCAACTCAGGTGAGTCCTCTGTCTGTATGAAGCCTTTGGACCGTATGAAGCCTGTGGTCTGGGGTTTGTCTTCTTCACCTGTGCTGTCATGATGACATTCACAGGAAGATTCTCCAAACACCTTTTCGGCACCCAGATCTTCTTCATAGGCGGTCCATTCCTGCAGTTAATACCAATATACCTGGCAAACACTTCACCATTCTAATTCTTAAACAGTTTATAGTTTGCATCAAAGGATTCATCAATAACAATGGGATTAGCACAAGTGAAGCCAGATAGGGTGGATGGATCCGCTGAAGGTTCCTTTGCAGCAACCCATGTGGTTTTGGGGTACTGCTCAGGTTTCCAGTAAGAGCCATCAGCATTCATTTTCCTTTCGAACCCAACACCCTCTTTCCTAGGGTTTCGGTTCAGGATCTGCCTTTTGAGGACATCACATAGTGTCTAATGCCCTTTGAGACTTTTGTACATCCCTGTTTCAAGCAATGTCTTCAACCTAGCATTCTCATCAGCTATAGCAGTGGTATCCTCGGCGGAGGGGTTAGTTACCACATCAACAGTTGAAGATATTGCAAAGTAGCAGTAGTAGAACACTCAGCAATAGATCTGTTCGGCGCGAAGTGACTCTTTTTCCTTTTGAAGATCTTCATGAGCCGCTCTCAATTTCTCAAGATCTTGCTTCCTTTGAAGATAATCATAGGAAAGCTTTTCATGAGTTGTTGAGAGCGTTTCATGACGACTTTCAAGTTCCTCATACTTAATGTGAAGATTTTTTATGTCTTCAATTAAGGACTGAGATTGAGTCATTTCAGCGTCTAACAGATCATCGCTTTTGTCTAACAGTTTTTGAATATGTTCCATAGCTTTCTGTTGTTCAGTTGCAATTTTAGCAAGTGTTTTGTAGCTGGGTTTGGAATCACAATCAGAGTCATCTTCACTAGAAGTTTGATAGTGAGCAGTGCGTGTGTTTACCTTGGCACCGCGTGCCATGAAGCAGTAGGTAGGAGCGGAGTAGTCCTTGTCATTTGTATCAGTGTTGGTGATGAAGTCATTGTCTTCAGTGTTGAAGATGGACTTGGCAACGTATGTTGTAGCCAGACTCGCAATGCCAGAATCGGACTCCTCCTCAGACTCCACAACCGCCTCCTCAGAAACGGACTCCTCCTCTGAATCCATTTCCTTCCCAACAAACGCACGTGCCTTGCCAGATGAGCTCTTCTTGTGTGATGAAGATTTTGAGGAAGACTTGGAAGAAGACTTTGAGTATTTCTTATTCTTCTTGTCGTCAGAGTCATATTCCTTGCTCTTCTTCTTCTTGTTGTTCTCATTGTCCCACTGCAGACACTCAGAGATGTAGTGGCCAGGTTTCTTATACTTGTGGCATGTTCTCTTCTTGTAGTCATGAGCAGAAGCTTCATCATTTCTTGAGCTTGATCGTGAAGACTTTGTGAAGCCTTTCTTCTTGGTGAATTTTTGGAACTTCTTCACAAGCATAACAAGCTCCTTTCCAATCTCTTTAGGATCATCAGAACTGCTGTCAGATTCTTCTTCAGATGAGGAGACAGCTTTTGCCTTCAAGGCACGAGTTCGCCCATAGTTGGGACCATAGATGTCTCTTTTCTCAGAAAGCTGAAACTCATGTGTGTTGAGCCTCTCAAGTATGTCAGACGGATCGAGTGTCTTGAAATCAGGACGTTCTTGAATCATCAGGGCTAGGGTGTCAAACGAGCTGTCAAGTGATCTCAGGAGTGTCTTGACGACTTCATGCTTGGTGATCTCAGTGGCGCCGAGAGCTTGAAGCTCATTTGTGATGTCAGTGAGTAGATCAAATGTGAGCTGGACATTCTCATTGTCATTTCTCTTGAAGCGGTTGAAGAGGTTGCGAAGGACACTGATTCTCTGATCTCTCTGGGTTGAGACGCCTTCATTGACCTTGGAGAGCCAGTCCCAGACTAGCTTAGATGTTTCCAAAGCACTCACGCGGCCATACTGTCCTTTGGTCAGATGACCACAGATGATGTTCTTGGCAGTGCAGTCCAGTTGAATGAACTTCTTGACATCAGCAGCGGTGACTCCTTCACCAGCCTTGGGAACGCCATTCTTGATGACATACCATAGGTCGACATCAATGGCTTCAAGATGCATGCGCATCTTATTCTTCCAGTAGGGATATTCAGTTCCATCGAAGACGGGGCAAGCAGCGGAGACTTTAATTATCCCTGCAGTCGACATAGCTAAAACTCCAGGTGGTTAAACCGAATCACATAGAACAAGGGAGTACCTTGCTTTGATACCAATTGAAAGTGCTAGTGATCGACTAGAGGGGGGTGAATAGGTGATTTTTATGAAAGTCTTCAAAACATGGAAGTTTCGAAGACAAACGATAGAAATAAACCTATTACCATGCAGCAGAAGGTAGACTACACTAGGCAAACCATAGTCAAGTATTCAATGAAGTGAAAGCATAATGACTAATAGCAGCTAGGCAGTAAGATCAGGTAGGAAGATATTGTGAAGCCAATCAGAACAAGTAGTCACTCAGTGAAGACAAAAGATAATGCAATCATACAATGACTTCACAAGGACCAACAGTAAGCAAAGGGAAGGGAAGGATGAAACTAGTGACTCGTTGAAGACAATGATTTGTTGGACCAGTTCCAGTTGTTGTGACAACTGTACGTCTGGTTGGGGAGGCTGAGATTCAACTCAAAAGACCTCGTCTTCACCTTATTCCCCTTGAGCTAAGGACACCCAGTCCTCGGCCAATCACTCTGGTAAGTCTTCAAGGTAGACTTCCAAACCTTCACAGACTTCGTTCACCGGTGATCCACAATGACTCTTGGATGCTCAGAACGCGATGCCTAACCGGCTGGAGGATTCACAGTCCTCAAGTGTAATAAGTCTTCAGATCACACAGACAGGAAGACTTAAGTGATGCCTAACACTCTTTGGCTCTGGGTGTTTAGGGCTTTATCCTCGCAAGGAATTCTCTCTCAAAGGCTTCGAGGTGGGTTGCTCTCAAACGACAAAAGCCGTACTCTAACTCTGAGCAGCCAACCGTTTATGGTTGTAGGGGGTGGGCTATTTATAGCCACTAGGCAACCCGACCTGATTTGTCCGAAATGACCCTGGATCACTAAGGAACTGACACGTGTTCCAATGGTCAGATTTTAAACACACATGGCAACTTTACTTGGGCTACAAGCAAAGCTGACTTATCCAACTCTGGACAAGATTTGCTCTCATAGTCTTCACTCGAAGACATAGGATTTGGTTTAAGCATCACTTCAGTCATTCTGACTGGTTCTCTTGGACCCCACTTAACAGTATGGTGGTTCCTATGACTCAACAAAGAAGAAAAAGAACGACGAAAGAACTAAGTCTTCGCGCTCCATAGTCTTCATGCGATGTCTTCTCTTGTCATAGTATTCAATGTGAATGTCTTCACATACCGCCTTTGTCTTCAATGTCTTCTTACATTTTTAGGGGTCATCTCTGGTAGGAAAACCGAATCAATGAGGGACTTCTACCTGTGTTATCCTACAATTCTCACAAACACATTAGTCCCTCAACTAGGTTTGTCGTCAATACTCCAAAACCAACTAGGGGTGGCACTAGATGCACTTACAGTTTCTAGCAAGAACGTTTCTTACCTACGCCAAAACCACAACGTGATATGCCAATTTCTATTTACCCTTCATAAGGACCCTTTTCATCGAAGCCGATCTGACTAAAGTGGGAGAGACAGACACCCGATAGCCACCTTATGCAACTAGTGCATGTCAATCGGTGGAACCAGTCTCACATAAGCGTACGTGTAAGGTTGGTCCAGGCCGCTTCATCCCACGATGCCTCCGAATCAAGATAATACTAGTAACGGCAAGCAAATTGACAATATCGATGCCCACAACTGCTTTGTGTCCTACTCGTGCATAGAAACTACGCATAGACCTAGCTCTGATACCACTGTTGGGGAATATAGCAGAATTTTAAAATTTTCTACGCATCACCAAGATCAATCTATGGAGTCATCTAGCAACGAGGGAGAGGGGAGTGCATCTACATACCCTTGTAGATCATGCGCGGAAGCGTTCAAGAGAACGGGGTTGATGGAGTCGTACTCGTCGTGATCCAAATCACTGATGACCTAGCGCCAAACGGACGGCACCTCCGCGTTCAACACACGTACGGTTCGGAAGACGTCTCCTCCAACTTGATCCAGCAAGGGGGAAGGAGAGGTTGATGAAGATCCAGCAGCACGACGGCGTGGTGGTGGAAGCAACGGTGATCTCGGCAGGGCTTCGCCAAGCACAGGTAGAGGGAGGAGTGTCACGGGAGGGAGAGGGAGAGGCCAGGGGCTAGGGTGCGGCTGCCCTACCTCCCCCAACTATATATAGGGTCCCTAGGGGGGGCGCCGGCCCTAGGAGATCCAATCTCCAAGGGGGGCGGCGGCCAAGGGGGTGGCTTGCCCCCCAAGCCAAGTGGGGCGCCCCCCACCCCTAGGGTTTCCAACCCTAGGCGCAGGGGGAGGCCCAAGGGGGGCGCACCAGCCCGCTAGGGGCTAGTACCCCTCCCACTTCAGCCCATGGGGCCCTCCGAGATAGGTGGCCCCACCCGGTGGACCCCCGGGACCCTTCCGGTGGTCCTGGTACAATACCGAGTACCCCCGAAACTTTCCCGATGGCCGAAACTTGACTTCCTATATATAAATCTTCACCTCTGGACCATTCCAGAACTCCTTGTGACGTCCGGGATCTCATCTGGGACTTCGAACAACTTTCGGGTTACCGTATACTGATATCTCAACAACCCTAGCGTCACCGAACCTTAAGTGTGTAGACCCTACGGGTTCGGGAGACACGCAGACATGACCGAGACGACTCTCTGGTCAATAACCAACAGCGGGATCTGGATACCCATGTTGGATCCCACATGCTCCTCGATGATCTCATCGGATGAACCACGATGTCAAGGATTCAATCAATCCGTATACAATTCCCTTTGTCAATCGGTACGTTACTTGCCCGCAACTCGATCGTCGGTATCCCAATACCTCGTTCGATCTCGTTACCGGCAAGTCACTTTACTCGTACCGTAATGCATGATCCCGTGATCAACCACTTGGTCACATTGAGCTCATTATGATGATGCATTACCGAGTGGGCCCAGAGATACCTCTCCGTCATACGGAGTGACAAATCCCAATCTCGATTCGTGCCAACCCAACAAACACTTTCGGAGATACCTGTAGTGTACCTTTATAGTCACCCAGTTACGTTGTGACGTTTGGCACACCTAAAGCACTCCTACGGTATCCGAGAGTTGCACAATCTCATGGTCTAAGGAAATGATACTTGACATTCGGAAAAGCTATAGCAAACGAACTACACGATCTTTGAGCTATGCTTAGGATTGGGTCTTGTCCATCACATCATTCTCATAATGATGTGATCCCGTTATCAATGACATCCAATGTCCATAGTCAGGAAACCATGACTATCTTTTGATCAACGAGCTAGTCAACTAGAGGCTCACCAGGGACGTGTTGTGGTCTATGTATTCACACATGTATTACGATTTCCGGATAACACAATTATAGCATGAACAATAGACAATTATCATGAACAAAGAAATATAATAATAACCATTTTATTATTGCCTCTAGGGCATATTTCCAACAGTATATGATGATGATGGAAGTTGCATGGTAATATATCTCGGAATGGCTATGGAAATGCCATAATAGGTAGGTATGGTGCCTGCTTTGAGGAAGATATAGGGAGGCTTATGTGTGATAGAGTGTATCATATCACGGGGTTTGGATGCACTGGAAAAGTTTGCACCAACTCTTGAGGTGAGAAAGGGAAATGCACAGTACCGAAGAGGGTAGCAATGATGGAAGGGTGAGAGTGTGTATAATCCATGGACTTAACATTAGTCATAAAGAACTCACATACTTATTGCAAAAAAATCATTATCTATCGACAAAAAATACTACGCGCATGCTCCTAGGGGGATAGATTGGTAGGAAAAGACCATCGCTCGTCCCTGACCGCCACTCATAAGGAAGACAATGAAAATTAGATCATGCTCCGACTTCATCACATAACGGTTCACCATACGTGCATGCTTCGGGAATCACAAACCTTAACACGGGTATTTCTATCAATCCACAATTACTCACTAGCATGACTCTAATATCACCATCTTTATATCGCAAAACTATTGCAAGGAATCAAACATATCATATTCAGTGATCTACAAGTTATGTAGGATTTTATGACTAACCATGTGAATGACCAATTCCTGTTGACTCTCTAAATAGATATAAGTGAAGCAAGAGAGTTTAATTCTTTCTACAAAATATATGCCCACACTCTAACAAATATAAGTGAAGCAAAAGAGCATTCTAAAAATGGTGGGTTTCTATGCATAGAGAAACAAGCAATCCAAACTTCAAATGATATAAGCGAAGCACATGAAGCATTATATAAAGCCATACTGAGAAGATATAAGTGAAGTGCATGAAGCATTCTATAAATCAACCAAGGACTATCTCATACCAGCATGGCAATTAAATGAAAAAGGAAAAATAAAAGGCACACGACGCTCCAAGATTTACGTATACCATGTGATGAATAAAAATATAGATCCAAGTAAAATTGCCGATGATCGTTAGAAGAAAGAGGGGATGCCTTCAGGGGCATCCCCGAGCTTAGTTGCTTGGGAGTCCTTGAATATTACCTTGGGGTGCCTCGGGCATCCCCAAGCTTAGAGCATCTCCAGCCGTTAGCCCCCCAGGCGGCTCAAAAAATCGCCGCCTAGGGGCGAACCGGTGATAAAAACGGCCTGGGGGCGACGCCCCCAGGTCGGCCCCAGGAGCCTGTTTTGAACTTTTTTGAACATTTATTTAACTAAAATTCGGTGACGGGACAAATATTCGGTGAAATAGTACATTACTTCGGTGAACTGAAATGATTTTTTACATAGATAAAATACTTAAAAAATAAACGCGACTACAAGCCGAATAACGCGCTGAGAGAGGCGAAGTCGCCGCCGCCATCGTTGTCCTTGTCGTCTTTATCCTCCTTCACGCAGCCGCCCCTATTGGACCCCTTCCCGGGGTCGCCCTGGCGGACCGGTGGCGGCGTGTCGTCGTCGCTGTCGTCGTCGAGGACGACGATGCCTCCCTCGTCGCGGCCACGGCGGCGAGCGGCGAACTTGTCAAAGGCGCGGCACTAGCACTCTAGCTCCATCCGCGCCCAGTATTCGCGCGCCCACTTTAGGGCGGCCGCGTCGTCGAGCCCTGGCTCCGTCTTCACGCCGGCGGTGAGCCCTGGCTCTGTTTTCACAGTGGCGAGCCCCGGCTCCATCTTTGGCTTGACGAAGCAGGGAGGAGCCAAGGAGGAGTTGCGCCCGCCCTCGTTGATGACGATGCCGGCGCTATGGGTGCACCGCCCGAGCAGCGTCTTCACGGGCTCGGCCTTGATGGCGAACAACGCCGACAACCTGAAGGAGTGGGAGGAGGAGCAGGAGGTGGAAGAAGAGGAGCCGGCCCTCCTCGACATCCATTGGCCGCCGCTATGGCGGGGGACGGGGGCGGCAGGGTATGTCAACTACGGGTCGTTGCCATCCTCGAGGTGAGTGAGGACGGCGTGGAGAGTGCGGCCGGGGGCGCCCCACAATAGATGGCGGACCTTGCTGTTCTTGGTGCCCCGCACCACCGGCGCCCTGTTGGTGGAGGCCAGCCGCTCCGCCTACCGGCGCTAAAAGTACACCGCCCATGCCTCGAGGTTGCCGACAGTGTACTGCGGGAGGGCTCGCTGCTCCTCCGTCAGCGACGCCCGCATGCGGTCGACCTCGTCGGTGAAGTAGTCGGCGCGCACGGTGACGCCGGGAAGCGGGGGAATGGGGATGCCACCAGCGCTGAGCTTCCACTGACCCGGTGCGCACATGTCGGGAGGCACCGGGACGTTGGCCTCGAACAGCAGGTGGGCTTCCCACTCGTGCAACGACCGGCGGCTGAAGCCATTGGCCGCTGCCCCATCGCCAAGGAACCTCTCGCCCATCGTCGCGGCTAGGCTCGGGGAGAGAGGGGAGGAACATCGGCGGCGGCTGCGCACGGGGAGAGAGAGGAAGAGCTCGGCGGTTGTGGGCAGGGTGCGGCCACAAGCAAGGGGAGGCGCTGCTTTATATAGCAGCCGGGGGTGTGGGCGCCGTGTGTACACGTGGCGGGAGGTGGTGCGTCGCCGCGCCGCCCATGAGGAATCAATGGAAGGCTGACCAGCGGCTGCCTTGGCATTGATTACCCACGGGAAACCGAGGCGATGAGGACGACGAGGCACGAGGGTCGCTGAATCGGCGGGCCCACCATTTTTTCGCAACAAAAACGATTGCCCCGGTGTCCCCGGGCACCCCCTAGCGCGCCGGGTTCGGCCTGGGTCCGCCGGCGCCAGTTTCGACCCAAACCGAAACAGGCTCCTAGGGGCGCGATTGGGCCGATTTTTGGGTGCTGGCGCTGAAAAATCGCCTGGGGGCTGTTGGGGGCACGGCTGGAGATGCTCTTAGGCTCTTCCACTCCTTATTCCTTCATCCATTGTGATCTTACCCAAAACTTGAAAACTTGAATCACACAAAACTTAACAAAATCCTCATGAGATCCGTTAGTATAATAAAGCAAATCACCACTTCAAGTACTGTTGCAAACCCATTCATATTTTATTTTTGCACTGTAGCTACTGTATTATAACTTCTCCATGTCTTATACCACAGATAAAATCGATAGTTTCATCAAAACGAGCAAAAAATGCATCAAAAACAGAATTTGTCTTAAACAGGAGAGTCTGTAGAAACCCGAACATCTACCATACATCTGTAACTGCAAAAATTCTGCAAAGTTAGGACAAAATAAAAAAATTGTATAGAAGTACTGTGCAAAAAAATTTAGAAACATTCAATGTTCCAGTAAAAAAATGAAAATTCACGCACTACAGCCAAAGTTTTTGTTTTTGCACTACACAAACCAAACAATCAATCTAATCATCCTAAAGGCAAATCTTGGCACATTATTTTTATAATACAATGGATTTGTACAAGGGGATACTTATTTTTGTTGAAAAGTTTCTGTAATCTAGGTTTGCAAAGTTTCCATGGGACATGAACAAAGTTCAAGGAGCTCCCCCACTTCAACGGTGCTCGTCTTTCTTACTTTCACCTTTCTTTTTGAAAAGTTTTAGGTTCCTGATGTCTACTACACAACCTTCTTCTTGTAGACGTTGTTGGGCCTCCAAGTGCAGAGGTTTGTAGGATAGTAGCAAATCTCCCTCAAGTGGATGACCTAAGGTTTATCAATCCGTGGGAGGCGTAGGATGAAGATGGTCTCTCTCAAACAACCCTGCAACCAAATAACAAAGAGTCTCTTGTGTCCCCAATACAATGGTAAATTGTATAGGTGCACCAGTTCGGAGAAGACATGGTGATACAAGTGCAATATGGATGGTAGATATAGGTTTTTGTAATCTGAAAAATATAAAAACAGCAAGGAAACTAATGATAAAAGTGAGCACAAACGGTATTGCAATGCTTCAAAATAAGGCCTAGGGTTCATACTTTCACTAGTGCAAGTTCTCACAACAATAATAACATAATTAGATCATATAACTATCCCTCAACATGCAACAAAGAGTCACTCCAAAGTCACTAATAGCGGAGAACAAATGAAGAGATTATTGCAGGGTATGAAACCACCTCAAAGTTATCCTTTCTGATCGATCTATTCAAGAGTCCGTAGTAAAATAACACGAAGCTATTCTTTCTGTTTGATATATCCTAGAGTTCATACTAAAATAACACCTTAAGACACAAATCAACCAAAACCCTAACATCACCAAGATACTCCAATGTCACCTCAAGTATTCGTGGGTATGATTATACAATATGCATCACTGATACGTCTCCAACGTTCTATAATTTTTGATTGTTCCATGCTATTATATGATGTCTACTACACAACCTTCTTCTTGTAGACGTTGTTGGGCCTCCAAGTGCAGAGGTTTGTAGGACAGTAGCAAATTTCCCTCAAGTGGATGACCTAAATGTAACATCCCAAATTTTCAATTTGGAATGTTATACATTAGATCATCATGCATATCTTATTTTCTTGCATTTTGGTCGATCCTAGAAATTTCACGCAACTCAAGGACCTTCGGAGAGAGTTGGAGATTTCGTTATTTTCATATTTGAGAGTTTTCTCGAATTTGAAAAGAGGATCATTTGATTTATTTATTTCATCTTCAATTATTTTCCGATATCAAAATATGAGAGAGGGAATAATATGACTTTCCCAAAATTGAGGAAAAATGAAGATTTAATAAATAGATCAAGTTTTGGTTTAGCCGCAGTTTATTTGCATTTTTCTTTGGATAGGGAAAAATGCGCATTTTCGAAAATTGCATTTTAGGTCCGGAGAAAAGTTCATTTTGTTCGACTCATTTTTAGGAGTCGGGGAAAATTTACTTTAGTGATTTTGGAGCCCGTTTAGATTTTCTTTTCTGAGTTTCTCTGCGCGCGAAATCTGTTAAAAAAAATCCTCAGCGCCTTGGGCCAAAGGCCCAAGCCGCCGCCGGCCAAGGCCAGGAGGCCATCGCGCGAGCGCCCAGGCTCCAGGGAGCCGCCGCCGTTGTCTTTTGGAAGTCCTAGTAGGACTTTTGTCCTACTCCCGTTTATTCCGTTTCTTTTTCTAGATCTTTCCTACTCCTATTCCAATTCCTTGATCCCTCCTCCAAGTAAAGCCCCCCCTCCCCAATATAAATACCCAAGCACCCCCCCTCTAAATCATCAAACCCAAAGCCTAGAGCTCCACCACACCCCGCGCCGCGCCACCCCTCACCCGCGCGCCGCCCTAAGCCGCCGCCCGCGCCCTGCGTCACCGCCGCCGCCGCCGCACCTTGCCGCCGCCGCCGGAGCCCCTCGCCGGAGACCTCGCCGGAGGTAGCCCCGCGCCGCATCTCTTCTTTTCATCGGATTGTTTTCTTCTAATCGTTCCGATTCTTTTCTTCTCTTCTGATTCGTTTCTAGATCGGTTTTTCGTTTCGGTTTTCTTCTCCGAAACCCTAGATCAGATTCGTTTTCTTCTCCGATTTAGTTGCCTTTGGACCGTTCGCCGGACCGTTCGTCCTAACAAACGTGATCACCGGATTCTTCTAGGTTAACGAACGTCCGTTCATATAACCGTTCTTCTTTTTCTTCTCGTCGGATTTATTCCGCGATCGCGATCTTAGATCCGATCTTCGCTCTATTCTTTCTTCCCGCTCGTTTATCGGGATCAGGTGATTCAAGCGCCTGGAGTTTCGTCTCGAAACTGCCGTTCCGTCTAAACAACTTAAACAAGTTTTTGCCCCGGTAAAATTTGACCTAGTTTCAACTTGCTAGAACCGAGTTGTTTTCTTCCGCCGTTTGTTTTCGTCGTTTGTTCGGTTCGTTCTTTCTTTGCAACCGGAGTTCTTAAGTTGAACCTTCTGGTTCGTTCTCTCGTTCGAGTTTTACTTGTGCTTTAGATGAGTACTTATTGTATGCTTGTTGTTTGTCTGCGATAGATCACCCGGATTGCGCCGCTTGTTACTTTGAAACCCTAGGACTCGCGGATCATCAGCAAGGCAAGTAACACTTTGATCATACCTTTTCTACAACCCAGCTTTATTGCATTAGATCAATCCTCTCACACTGCATGATTAGGATCTAATTAAATTGTGGGATGGGAAGTAGATGAGGTAGTACCTATTACCTGTATTACTATGAAACCTTGGGAGTTACTTCTACGTTTGCTTATTATGCCATGCTATGCTAGTAGACGTGGATTGGGTGAGTGATATCCATGACAGATGTGAGTTGATAATTTTAATGGTTTATCTAAGGTGGCAACTTAAACACACATCTGGGTGGATTGAGGCACCTGATGTCTATCAGGACTTGCCTGTTTTTTTCGGACCGCCACCCAGGCTCAAAGGGATCATAAGATCTTTCATGCTAGAAACTTACGTGTGCAGCCACAAGGCATTATGGGCTCTGGCATAGTTGACTAAGTCGTGCGAACTCTTATAGGGGTAGACTAGCAGATGTGGGGGATGTAGGTGGTACGGTCTACTCCATCGTAAGGTGCTAGCGCTTCTGAAAGACTATGTCTCGGTCATCCGTCTTCTCAAACACCATGTAGTGCGAGAAACCAAACGGAGGCGATCGAGTCTTGTGGGGAAAAGTGCGCAAACCTCTGCAGAGTGTACAAACTAATCATGATTAGCCGTGTCCCCGGTTATGGACATCTTGAGTATCTAGTTCTTGAATATCCTGTGGATCTCAACATGTTACTTCTAATTAATGTTGTTGGGTTTTAATTATTTTTTAATTGGGATTGAGAATGCTGTCAACCATTCTCAATGTTTCACAACCACCATGATAGTTAAATAAATTTATTCCTTTGCAGTAGGGAAAAATTGGCTTTACGCAAAAAACCTTATAACCATAGAGCTTTTCCACCAGCCATATATGCATATAGTGATAGCCATTGTTCATCATTTTCTCTATGGTGTGAATTTTGCCAGTACATTCAATGTACTGACCCGTTTCGGGCTGCAACGTCTCATGTTGCAGGCTTCTTACGACGAGTAAGTGTTACGTTAGGGTTACGACTTCTACACTCAACTTTGCCGTTGGTGTTGATGGGAAACCACAACCTTGTTGCTTCCGCTATATTGGATTGAGGTAATAGTATTTACGTTACTTTATACATGTGATTTACCTCTGTTATAAATCCTTCAAGTACTGTGTGTGTCAGCATACTGATCCAGGGATGACACGTAAGCACAGAGACTTGACCCATTCGGGTCGGGTCGCTACAAGATGGTATCAGAGCACATGTTGACTATAGGACGTGACCCTAGAAACTGGCAAGCCCATAGCAAAGATTTTTCTCTACAACTTTCCCTTTCAAAAAGATCTTTTACCTCTCTTCTCTTCTGAGCTTATTCAAAAATTCCTTTTTAGTGAGACCATACCCCTTTTTCCTTTTGACCACACGAAGGATTCCACTGATGAGACCACTCCAAGAAGTACAGGATATCAGACTAGTAAGACCATTCGGAATGAAGAGGATTTTACCATACATTATGATAATGGAAACTACAGCTGTTGAAGACTCTGAAGACTAGGAGAATTGAAGGCTCTGAAGAAATCCCAGATTTGTATGACCTAGGAAGGCTACCCTGATGGAACTTAATAGATTATGGAAGTTGTCAATACCCGAGATCAAGGTGTGTTGGAGAAAGACCGGAGCATGTAGAGTTAAGAACTCAAGGATTTGTCAAGGAAACCCCAATGCAGGAGATATCAACTATGGAGAGATAGCTCATGGAAATGACAAGAGCAGAAACACGGCTATCCATGAGGTTATCGCCCGCTTATGCTATTGGCACCGTGCGGAGTTAAGCATGCATATGCATGGAAGGGTTGGATGGTAGAAGGCTGATGGAGCATCTATCAGCAAGAGATGAAGTTTTAACTATAGATGGTGTATCACCAGGATCTGGAGTGTTACATCAAGAAGTTAAGATGGACATGCAGGAAGTTGTATTTGACGAGAAAGCATTTCGTGAAGAACTTAGGACCCAGCAGTTGAAGTAGCCAAGCTGGAGGAGCAGAACCTCAATATACCGGAGATTCGTCAGGAACTGAAGGACAATATGACCATGGTTCATGTGAAGGATGTTGAAACCAGAAGTTTGGAATGCAACTCCAGAAATATTGAAGGATGTCACGAGAGATTTCACGTCAACAGAGATGATCTGGCAAAAGAACTTGAGAAGATAAGCATGATCGGAAGAAGCCATTGGAGGCATGAACAAGGCTTAAAGAGTTTGGAGACGTTGAAGATTTATTGACCTTTAGAAGACCAAACCCCTGTTTTATACCTACGTTAGATGCGATGATTGTGAGCTGTCATTTGTTTGTTGTTTTTCCGGCAGCCACAATAAAATCTGTCTTTTCAAAACTTTTGTTTGTATTGTGTGTCCCTCTCCCTCTCTCTTATCTCACCCTCAAAACCCATGGACCCAATAGATGATGAATGGAGATGAGCTTGTATTTACTGGACCGATGAGTCAATTGGAGACAGACCGATGGATTCAGAACATGGAGGATCATATGGAGAACAACCCTATAGTCGGAAAGGATAGGGCCCAGCATGCTCTTCAATGCTTTGAAAGAGGTGCTGCTACTTGGTGGAGGATGTATCAAACCATCAATGGATGGCAAGGAGTAACCACTTGGAAGGAATTTAAGTTGACTTTGCCAAAGTCTCGGCTTGTTTCCCAGAAGTTGCAGCCTTATGGAAAGGACATGAAGAAACCTTGTGCATGCAAGATTTGTGGAGAAATCGGACACACCCACAAAGAACACAAGGATGAATGCCCCAATTGTGAAGGAAGTCACCCAACTGAAGAATGCCCAACTAGGCAGATCACTTGTTTCTTGTGTGAAGGGACTACCCACTACCCTGCTCAGTGTCACATTTACCCCTTGGTACAAAGAACCATCCAGCAGAAGGAAGAAGCAATGAAAGGAGCCCTAATGGGAATTTTAAAAGAACCTGCGATGAAGGACGAGGTGGAGGACCCACCCAAAGAGGAACCAATTAAACCCTGCACCAAGTCTTGCTATTCATGTGGAGAAGAAGCACACATCTCCCAAAATTGTATGAATGGGAATCTAGTAGAATTCCCGACTGAGGAAATAGAGTATGACCCACAGGAAATGGAAGCCCTGATTGGAATGGAAAAATCCAGAAAGAGAAGTCGATTGGATTCCAGGAAGGATCTAAGTCATGTCACCTATTATGGGTGCAAGGAGTCAGGGCACTACCACAACAATTGCCCAAAAAGGAAGCCAAGGACCCAAGTAGGCTATATAATCACAAGGAAACCTCGAATCTTCCCAGAAGTAATATGTTTCCGTTGTAATGAAGCAGGGCACTTTGCCAGAGAATGCCCCAAGGAGAAGGAAACCTGTGCTAGATAGTTGAGTTTGTAATAGAAGTAATATCGTAGTAGTGAGGACATTTTTCTTTATATTGAGGTGTTGAGTTGAGGCATGTAATGGAAAAACAGGAGATTGTAATAATTTGAGAATCAATAAAGTTAGCAGTGTTGGTACTGATTTGGATTTTATGAGTTACTCTATGAGGAAAGATGTTGACCATTTTTGAGGATATGAGAAATATGGTCTATAAAATATTGGAGCATTTTAAGAGTGGTAGTACCCTGTAAGAACCCTTGACCCCTGGAAAAGATAAGCATACTCCACTGAGTGGATTTCGGACAAAATGAATATGAGTTTTGTCTCGATATGTGCGATACCCCAAGATTATGTGGGATGAAGTTGGAGACCGTCAGTTGTTTGGACCAAATGTGATCAAGGAGTCAGAAGAGAATGTTAAGTTGATTCGAGATAGACTGAAGGTAGCTCAGTCCAGACAGAAGAGTTATGCAGACTTAAAAACGCAAGGAGGTAGCCTATGAAATGGGAGACAGAGCATGTCTTTGCATGTTCCCTCTGTGAGGAGTTAAACAATTTAGAGTTAAGGGACAGTCAGCCCCGAAATTTGTAGGACCATACCGAGTTTTGGAGCGTATGGGAGAAGTGGCCTACAAGTTGGAGTTATCCGAAGGACTGTCAGGAGTTCAGGATGTGTTTCACGTTTCCCAGTTGAAGAAGTGCCATGCAGAGATGGCCAATATTCCCCTGTAAGGATGCTCGACCCTGGAAAGGATAATGATGTTCCACGAAGTAGAGTATGGACTTCATAAGTATGAGTTTTTATCTCAGTATGAGGGATATTCCATGAGGATGAAGAGATGAATTACTATTGGATATACAGGAGGTATGATGGATCAATGGAAAACTCCATGATGAGTCTGAGTAAACGTGTCCTAGTTTGGAGCCAATAGAAGGAAGGAAGACAATACAATTGGATGGATTTAAGTATACTGGGAAAGCTGGAAGTTGGATGTTGGATTAGAGATCCGCTGCCCCGATGAAGAGTTCAAGGTTTGCAAGTGATGGGATGTGCCATAACCCACAGGCCCCATGACCTGCCAAGAAGAAAGCACATTCTTGCTGAAGGAAGGACCCTGGAAGAGGATATACCTTTGCCGATAGACGATTTTATAGGAGTTTACGCAAAACCTGAGAGTTGTGAAGGAACGATAGATGGTTGTTCGGCTTGCAGAATCTATGGATTTATCCGAACTTAGTTTGTCGACAAGAGAAATTCTGCAATGCTTGTGAGGAATGACCAAGTGTTAGAATGCGAGATTCGCTAAACCGTATACAAGGTAATGATTTGGGTGCGGGATGGATTGATCACCAAACCGACTTACCCTTATTATTCGCCTTGCTATCTGGAATGGTAAATCTGAGTGACTTACCTATAGTAGAGAGACGGCGATATTAAACCTTGTTTAAACCTTAGAATGGTATAAGTATTTTTTCCCTTGTACACGGCAGTTGTTGCCAACCGTAGGATATACGATGAGGATCAACCCAGACCCATTTCCTGCAGGAGAAACCACAAAGTGTTGACCACCATGAGATATCGATAGTTGTCTAGTTTTGGCGCCCGACCCGTCAGCTAAGAAGACCCAATCTCGGAATAACCTTACCAAGAGGAAAGGACAGAAGAATTGTGGTAAAGGTTATGCCACTACCAGAAGAGCTCAGAGAAGGAATTTTCCCGAGGATCTGAGAAGACCGACCCTGTCAAGAATATGGATGAAGTATATGAGTTTCGATGGAACCGTAACAATGATTCTAAGGGTGGTAGCACCCCAGACACCGTGTGATGATCGATGGATTTTGAGAAGACCCCCAAACCCTAACCTTTTCTTGCTAGCCTCAACGAATCTCGAGGACGAGATTCCTTTTAAGGGTGGTAGGTTTGTAACATCCCAAATTTTCAGTTTGGAATGTTATACATTAGATCATCATGCATATCTTATTTTCTTGCATTTTGGTCGATCCTAGAAATTTCACGCAACTCAAGGACCTTCGGAGAGAGTTGGAGATTTCGTTATTTTCATATTTGAGAGTTTTCTCGAATTTGAAAAGAGGATCATTTCATTTATTTATTTCATCTTCAATTATTTTCCGATATCAAAATATGAGAGAGGGAATAATATGACTTTCCCAAAATTGAGGAAAAATGAAGATTTAATAAATAGATCAAGTTTTGGTTTTGCCGGAGTTTATTTGCATTTTTCTTTGGATAGGCAAAAATGCGCGTTTTCGAAAATTGCATTTTAGGTCCGGAGAAAAGTTCATTTTGTTCGACTCATTTTTAGGAGCCGGGGAAAATTTACTTTAGTGATTTTGGAGCCCGTTTAGATTTTCTTTTCTGAGTTTCTCTGCGCGCGAAATCTGTTAAAAAAAATCCTCAGCGCCTTGGGCCAAAGGCCCAAGCCGCCGCCGGCCAAGGCCAGGAGGCCATCGCGCGAGCGCCCAGGCTCCAGGGAGCCGCCGCCGTTGTCTTTTGGAGGTCCTAGTAGGACTTTTGTCCTACTCCCGTTTATTCCGTTTCTTTTTCTATATCTTTCCTACTCCTATTCCAATTCCTTGATCCCTCCTCCAAGTAAACCCCCCTCCCCAATATAAATACCCAAGCACCCCCCCTCTAAATCATCAAACCCAAAGCCTAGAGCTCCACCACACCCCGCGCCGCGCCACCCCTCACCCGCGCGCCGCCCCTAGGCCGCCGCCCGCGCCCTGCGTCACCGCCGCCGCCGCCGCACCTTGCCGCCGCCGCCGGAGCCCCTCGCCGGAGACCTCGCCGGAGGTAGCCCCGTGCCGCATCTCTTCTTTTCATCGGATCCTTTTCTTCTAATCGTTCCGATTCTTTTCTTCTCTTCCGATTCATTTTCTAGATCGGTTTTTTGTTTCGGTTTTCTTCTCCGAAACCCTAGATCGGATTCGTTTTCTTCTCTGATTTAGTTGCCTTTGGACCGTTCACCGGACCGTTCGTCCTAACGAACGTGATCACCGTATTCTTCTAGGTTAAAGAACGTCCGTTCGTATAACCGTTCTTCTTTTTCTTCTCGTCGGATTTATTCCGCGATCGCGATCTTAGATCCGATCTTCGTTCTATTCTTTCTTCCCGCTCGTTTATCGGAATCAGGTGATTCAAGCGCCTGGAGTTTCGTCTCGAAACCGCCGTTCTGTCTAAACAACTTAAACAAGTTTTTGCCCCGGTAAAATTTGACCTAGTTTCAACTTGCTAGAACCGAGTTGTTTTCTTCCGCCGTTTGTTTTCGTCGTTTGGTCGGTTCGTTCTTTCTTTGCAACCGGAGTTCTTAAGTTGAACCTTCTGGTTCGTTATCTCGTTCGAGTTTTACTTGTGCTTTAGATGAGTACTTATTGTATGCTTGTTGTTTGTCTGCGATAGATCACCCGGATTGCGCCGCTTGTTACTTTGAAACCCTAGACTCGCGGATCATCAGCAAGGCAAGTAACACTTTGATCATACCTTTTCTACAACCCAGTTTTATTGCATTAGATCAATCCTCTCACACTGCATGATTAGGATCTAATTAAATTGTGAGATGGGAAGTAGATGAGGTAGTACCTATTACCTGTATTACTATGAAACCTTGGGAGTTACTTCTACGTTTGCTTATTATGCCATGCTATGCTAGTAGACGTGGATTGGGTGAGTGATATCCATGACAGATGTGAGTTGATAATTTTAATGGTTTATCTAAGGTGGCAACTTAAACACACATCTGGGTGGATTGAGGCACCTGATGTCTATCAGGACTTGCCTGTTTTTTTTCGGACCGCCACCCAGGCTCAAAGGGATCATAAGATCTTTCATGCTAGAAACTTACGTGTGCAGCCACAAGGCATTATGGGCTCTGGCATAGTTGACTAAGTCGTGCGAACTCTTATAGGGGTAGACTAACAGATGTGGGGGATGTAGGTGGTACGGTCTACTCCATCGTAAGGTGCTAGCGCTTCTGAAAGACTATGTCTCAGTCATCCGTCTTCTCAAACACCATGTAGTGCGAGAAACCAAACGGAGGCGATCGAGTCTTGTGGGGAAAAGTGCGCAAACCTCTGCAGAGTGTACAAACTAATCATGATTAGCCGTGTCCCCGGTTATGGACATCTTGAGTATCTAGTTCTTGAATATCCTGTGGATCTCAACATGTTACTTCTAATTAATGTTGTTGGGTTTTAATTATTTTTTAATTGGGATTGAGAATGCTGTCAACCATTCTCAATGTTTCACAACCACCATGATAGTTAAATAAATTTATTCCTTTGCAGTAGGGAAAAATTGGCTTTACGCAAAAAACCTTATAACCATAGAGCTTTTCCACCAGCCATATATGCATATAGTGATATCCAATGTTCATCATTTTCTCTATGGTGTGAATTTGCCAGTACATTCAATGTACTGACCCGTTTCGGGCTGCAACGTCTCATGTTGCAGGTTTCTTACGACGAGTAAGTGTTACGTTAGGGTTACGACTTCTACACTCAACTTTGCCGTTGGTGTTGATGGGAAACCACAACCTTGTTGTTTCCGCTATATTAGATTGAGGTAATAGTATTTACGTTACTTTATACATGTGATTTACCTCTGTTATAAATCCTTCGAGTATTGTGTGTGTCAGCATACTGATCCAGGGATGACACGTAAGCACAGAGACTTGACCCATTCGGGTCGGGTCGCTACACTAAGGTTTATCAATCCGTGGGAGGCGTACAATGAAGATGGTCTCTCTCAAACAACCCTACATCCAAATAACAAAGAGTCTCTTGTGTCCCGAACACACCCAACACAATGGTAAATTGTATAGGTGCACTAGTTCGGTGAACAGATGGTGATACAAGTGCAATATATATGGTAGATATAGGTTTTGTAATCTGAAAATATAAAAACAGCAAGGTAACTAATGATAAAAGTGAGCACAAATGGTATTGCAATGCTTCGAAACAAGGCCTAGGGTTCATACTTTCACTAGTGCAAGTTCTCTCAACAATAATAACATAATTGGATCATATAACTATCCCTCAACATGCAACAAAGAGTCACTCCAAAGTCACTAATAGCGGAGAACAAACGAAGAGATTATTGTAGGGTACGAAAACACCTCAAAGTTATTCTTTCTGGTTGATCTATTCAAGAGTCCGTAGTAAAATAACATGAAGCTATTCTTTCCGTTTAATCTATCCTAGAGTTCGTACTAGAATAACACCTTAAGACACAATTCAACCAAAACCCTAATGTCACCTAGATACTCCAATGTCACCTCAAGTATCTGTGGGTATGATTATACGATATGCATCACACAATCTCAGATTCATCTATTCAACCAACACAAAGAACTTCAAAGAGTGCCCCAAAGTTTCTACCGGAGAGTCAAGACAAAAACATGTGCCAACCCCTATGCATAAGTTCACGAGGTCATGGAACTCGCAGGTTGATCTCCAAAACATACATCAAGTGGATCACGTGATATCCCATTGTCACCATAGATAAGCACATGCAAGACATACATCAAGTGTTCTCAAATCCTTAAAGACTCAATCCGATAAGATAACTTCAAAGGGAAAACGCAATCCATTACAAGAGAGTAGAGGGAGGAGAAACATCATAAGATCCAACTATAATAGCAAAGCTCGCGATACATGAAGATTGTGCCAAATCAAGAAGATGAGAGAGAGAGAGAGAGAGAGATCAAACACATAGCTACTACTACATACACTCAGCCCCGAGGGTGAACTACTCCCTCCTCGTCATGGAGAGTGCCGGGATGATGAAGATGGCCACGGGAGAGGGATTCCCCTCCGGCAGGGTGCCGGAACGGGACTAGATTGGTTTTCGGTGGCTACAGAGGCTTGTGACAGCAGAACTCCCGATCTAGGTTCCTTTGTGGAAGTTTGGGTATATATAAGAGGTGTTGGAGTCGGGAACAAGTCAGGGGGGTCTCCGAGGCGAACACGAGGTAGGGGGCGCGCCTAGGGGGTAGGGCGCACCCCCCCAACCTCATGGTGGCATCGGGACTCTTCTGGCCCATCTCCAGTACTCTGTGGGCTTCTTCCGGTCCAAAAATGATTTCCGTGAAATTTCAGGTCAATTGGACTCTGTTTGGTTTTCCTTTTCTGCGATACTTAAAAACAAGGAAAACAGAAGCTAGCACTGGGCTCTAGGTTAATAGGTTAATCCCAAAAATCATATAAAATAGCATATAAATGCATATAAAACATCCTAGATGGATAATATAATAGCATGGAACAATCAAAAATTATAGATACGTTGGAGACGTATCAAGCATCCCCAAGCTTAATTCCTGCTCGTCCTCGAGTAGGTAAATGATAAAAATAGAGTTCTTGATGTGGAATGCTACCTAACATAATTATCAATGTAATTTTCTTTATTGTGGCATGAATATTTAGATCCATAAGATTCAAGACAAAAGTTTAATATTGACATAAAAATAATAATACTTCAAGCATACTAACCAAGCAATTATGTCTTCTCAAAATAACATGGCCAAAGAAAGCTATCCCTACAAAATCATATAGTCTGGCTATGCTCTATCTTCATCGCACAAAATATTTAAATCATGCACAACCCCGATGACAAGCCAAGCAATTGTTTCATACTTTTGATTTTATCAAACTTTTTCAATCTTCACGCAATACAATGGTGGTTGTGGAGAAGACAAGAAGGAGAAGATAGTCTCACATCAACTAGGCGTATCAACAGGCTATGGAGATGCCCATCAATAGATATCAATGTGAGTGAGTAGGGATTGCCATGCAATGGATGCACTAGAGCTATAAGTGTATGAAAGCTCAAAAAGAAACTAAGTGGGTGTGCATCCAACTCGCTTGCTCACGAAGACCTAGGGAATTTTCAGCAAGCCCATCATTGGAATATACAAGCCATGTTCTATAATGAAAGATTCCTGCTAGTATATGAAAGTGACAACATAGGAGACTCTCTATCATGAAGATCATGGTGCTACTTTGAAGCACAAGTGTGGTAAAAGGATAGTAGCATTGCCCCTTCTCTCTTTTTCTCTCATTTTTTCTCCTTCTTCTTTTTTTTCTTTTTTGGGCCTTCTCTTTTTTATGGCATTTTTTATTTTTTTTATTTTTCATCCGGAGTCTCATCCCGACTTGTGGGGGAATCATAGTCTCCATCATCCTTTCCTCACATGGGACAATGCTCTAATAATGATGACCATCACACTTTTATTCACTTACAACTCAAGAATTACAACTCGATAATTAGAACAAAATATGACTCTATGTGAATGCCTCCGGCAGTGTACCAGGATGTGCAATGAATCAAGAGTGACATGTATGAAAGAATTATGAAAGGTGGCTTTGCCACAAATACGATGTCAACTACATGATCATGCAAAGCTATATGACAATGATGAAGCGTGTCATAATAAACGGAACGGTGGAAAGTTGCATGGCAATATATCTCAGAATGGCTATGGAAATGCCATAATAGGTAGGTATGGTGGCTGTTTTGAGGATGGTAAATGGTGGGTTTATGGTGCCGGCGAAAGTTGCGTGGTACTAGAGAGGCCAGCAATGGTGGAAGGGTGAGAGTGCGTATAATCCATGGACTCAACATTAGTCATAAAGAACTCACATACTTATTGCAAAAATCTATTAGTGGTTGAAACGAAGTACTACGCGCATGCTCCTAGGGGGATAGATTGGAAGGAAAAGACCATCGCTCGTCCCCGACCGCCACTCATAAGGAAGACAATCAATAAATAAATCATGCTCCGACTTCATCACATAACGGTTCACCATACGTGCATGCCACGGGAATCACAAACTTTACCACAAGTATCTCTCAAATTCACAACTACTCAACTAGCATGACTCTAATATCACCATCTTCATATCTCAAAACAATCATCAAGTATCAAACTTCTCATAGTATTCAATGCACTCTATATGAAAGTTTTTATTATACCCATCTCGGATGCCCATCATATTAGGACTAGTTTCATAACCAAAGCAAATTACCATGTTGTTTAGGACTCTCAAAATAATATAAGTGAAGCATGAGAGTTCAACAATTTCTTCAAAATAAAACCACCGTCATGCTCTAAAAATATATAAGTGAAGCACTAGAGCAAATGACAAACTACTCCAAAAGATGTAAGTGAAGATCAATGTGTAGTCAAATAATTATGCAACTATGTGAATACTCTCTAACATTTAAGAATTTCAGATCTTGGTATATTATTCAAACAGGAAGCAAAACAAAAGAAAATAACTTGACGCTCCAAGCAAAACACATATCATGTGGTGAATAAAAATATAGCTCCAAGTAAAGTTACCGATGAACGAAAATGAAAGAGGGTATGCCATCCGAGGCATACCCAAGCTTAGGCTCTTGGTTGTCCTTGAATATTACCTCGGGGTGCCTTGGTAATCCCCAATTTTAGGCTCTTGCCACACCTTATTCCGTAGTCGATCGAATCTTTACCCAAAACTTGAAAACTTCACACACAAAACTCAACAGAAAACTCGTAAGCTCGTTAGTATAAGAAAATAAATCACCACTTTTGGTACTGTTGTGAACTCATTCGAAATTCATATTGGTGTAATATCTACTGTATTCCAACTTCTCTATGGTTCATACCCTCCGATACTACTCATAGATTCATCAAAATAAGCAAACAGCACATAGAAAACAGAATCTGTCAAAAAACGGAATAGTCTGTAGTAATATGTAGGTTTCGAATACTTCTGTAACTCCCAAAATAATGAGAAATTAGGAAGTCCTAGGAAATTTGTTTGTTAATCTACTTCAAGTGGAATTGGTATTTTATCGCTCTCTGGTAGAAAATGAAAATTATTCTCGTGAGCGCATACTTTCTATTTTTTATAGCAAGATCAAACAATAATCACCCAAGAAGATCCTAAAGGCTTTACTTAGCACAAACACTAATTAAAACATAAAAACACAATCATAACAGAGGCTAGATTAGTTATTTATTATGAAACAGGAACAAAAGGCAAAGAACAAAAATAAAATTGGGTTGCCTCCCAACAAGCGCTATTGTTTAATGCCCCTAGCTAGGCATGATGATTTCAATGATGCTCACATAAAAGATAAGAAGTGAAACATAAAGAGAGCATCATAAAGAATATGACTATACATTTAAGTCTAACCAACATCCTATGCATAGGGATTTTGTGAGCAAACAACTTATGGGAACAATAATCAACTAGCATAGGAAGGCAAAACAAGCATAACTTCAACATTTTCAACACATAGAGAGGAAACTTGATATTATTGCAATTCCTACAAGCATATATTCCTCCCTCATAATAATTTTCAGTAGCATCATGAATGAATTCAACAATATAACTATCACATAAAGTACTATTTTCATGATGCACAAGCATAGAATTTTTATTATTCTCCACATAAGCAAATATCTTCTCATGAATAGTAGTGGGAGCAAACTCAACAAAATAACTATCATGTGAAGCATAATCCAATTGAAAATTAAAATCATGATGACAAGTTTCATGGTTATCTTTATTCTTTATAGCATACATGTCATCACAATAATCATCATAAATAGGAGGAATGCTTTCATCATAATAAATTTGCTCATCAAAACTTGGGGGACTAAACATATCATCTTCATCAAACATAGCATCCCCAAGCTTGTGGCTTTGCATATCATTAGCATCATGAGTATTCAAAGAATTCATACTAACAACATTGCAATCATGCTCATCACTCATATATTTTATGCCAAGCATTCTATGTAATTCTTCTTCTAGTACTTGAGCACAATTTTCCTTCCCATCATTTTCACGAAAGACATTAAATAGATGAAGCATATGAGGCAATCTAATTAATTATTTTGTAGTTTTATTTTATAGACTAAACTAGTGATAAAACAAGAAACTAAAAGATTCGATTGCAAGATCTAAAGATATACCTTCAAGCACTCACCTCCCCGGCAATGGCGCCGGAAAAGAGCTTGATGTCTACTACACAACCTTCTTCTTGTAGACGTTGTTGGGCCTCCAAGTGCAGAGGTTTGTAGGACAGTAGCAAATTTCCGTCAAGTGGATGACCTAAGGTTTATCAATCCATGGGAGGCGTAGGATGAAGATGGTCTCTCTCAAACAACCCTACAACCAAATAACAAAGAGTCTCTTGTGTCCCCAACACACCCAATACAATGGTAAATTGTATAGGTGCACTAGTTCGGCGAAGAGGTGGTGATACAAGTGCAATATAGCTGTAGATATAGGTTTTCGTAATCTGAAAATATAAAAACAACAAGGTAACTAATGATAAAAGTGAGCACAAACGGTATTGCAATGCTTCGAAACAAGGCCTAGGGTTCATAATTTCACTAGTGAAAGTTCTCTCAACAATAATAACATAATTGGACCATATAACTATGCCTCAACATGCAACAAAGAGTCACTCAAAGTCACTAATAGTGGAGAACAAACGAAGAGATTATTGTAGGGTATGAAACCACCTCAAAGTTATTCTTTCTGGTTGATCTATTCAAGAGTCTGTAGTAAAATAACATGAAGCTATTCGTTCTGTTTAATCTATCCTAGAGTTCATACTAGAATAACACCTTAAGACACAAATCAACCAAAACCCTAATGTCACCTAGATACTCCAATGTCACCTCAAGTATCCGTGGGTATAATTATGCGATATGCATCACACAATCTCAGATTCATCTATTCAAGCAACACAAAGAACTTCAAAGAGTGCCCCAAAGTTTCTACTGGAGAATCAAGACAAAAACGTGTGCCAACCCCTATGCATAAGTTCACGAGGTCACAAAACTCACAGGTTGATCACCAAAACATACATCAAGTGGATCATGTGATATCCCATTGTCACCATAGATAAGCACATGCAAGACATACATCAAGTGTTCTCAAATCCTTAAAGACTCAATCTGAAAAGATAACTTCAAAGGAAAAACTCAATCCATTACAAGAGAGTAGAGGGGGGAGAAACATTATAAGATCCAACTATAATAGCAAAGCTCGCGATACATCAAGATCGTGCCGAATCAAGAACACGAGAGAGAGAGAGAGATATCAAACACATAGCTACTAGAACATACCCTCAGCCCCGAGGGTGAACTACTCCCTCCTCGTCATGGAGAGCTCCGGGATGATGAAGATGAGAGGGATTCCCCCTCCGGCAGGGTGCCGGAACGGGTCTAGATTGGTTTTCAGTGGCTACGGAGGCTTGTGGTGGCGGAACTCCCGATCTAGGTTTCTTTGTGAAAGTTTGGGTATATATAAGAGGTGTTGGAGTTGGGAACAAGTCAGGGGGGTCTCCGAGGCGGCCACGAGGTAGGGGGCGCGCCCATGGGGTAGGGCGCACCCCCCACCCTCATGGTGGCATCGGGACTCTTCTGGCCCATCTCCAGTACTCCGTGGGCTTCCTCTGGTCCAAAAATGATTTCCATGAAATGTCAGGTTAATTGGACTCCATTTGGTTTCACCCACAAAAAAAGGACTCCGTTTGGTTTTCCTTTTCTACGATACTCAAAAACAAGGAAAAAATAGAAACTGGCACTGGGCTCTAGGTTAATAGGTTAGTCCCAAAAATCATATAAAATAGCATATAAAATATCCTATATGGATAATATAATAGCATGGAACAATAAAAAATTATAGATACGTTGGAGACGTATCATTATATTAGCTGTTTTGGATGTTTAATGGTCTTTAATATGCACTTTTATATTTTTTTGGGGACTAACCTATTATCCAAAGGGCGAGTGCAAATTGCTGTTTTTTTTGCCTATTTCAGTGTTTTGCATAAAAGGAATATCAAATGAAATCCAAACGGAACAAAACCTTCGCGAGGATCTTTCTTGGAACAAACGTCACCCGAGAGACTTGGAGTACAAGTCTGGAAGTCCGCGAAGCTTCCACGAGGCAGGGGCGCGCCCCCACCCTCGTGGGCCCCACGGAGCTCCACCGACCTACTTCTTTCACATACTGAAAACAGCAGGGGAGCCATGGAACCACTTCTCCACCACCTTAACCTTCTGTACCCGTGAGATCCCATCTTGGGGCCTTTTCCGGCGATCTGCCAGAGGGGGATTCGATCATAGAGGGCTTCCACATCAACACCATAGCCTCTCCGATGATGTGTGAGTAGTTAACCACAGACCTTTGGGTCCATGTTATTAGCTAGATGGCTTCTTCGCTTTCTTTGGTTCTCGATACAAAGTTCTCCTCGATGTTCTTCGAGATCTATTCGATGTAATACTTTTTGCGGTGTGTTTGTCGAGATCCGATGAATTGTTGGTTTATGATCAAGATTATCTATGATCAATATTTGATTCTTCTCTGAATTCTTATATGCATGATTTAATATCTTTGCAAGTCTCTTCAAATTATCAGTTTAGTTTGGCCTACTAGAATGATCTTTCTTGCAATGGGAGAAGTGCTTAGCTTTGGGTTCAATCTTGCAGTGCTCGATCCCAGTGACAGAAAGGGAACCGCCACGTATTGTATTACTGCCATCGAGGAAAAAAAGATGGGGTTTATATCATATTGCTTGATTTTATCCCTCTACATCATGTCATCTTGCCTAATGCATTAATCTATTCTTATGAACTTAATACTCTAGAAGAATGCTGGATAGCGGTCGATGTGTGGAGTAATAGTATTAGATGCAGAATTGTTTTGGTCTACTTGACACGGACGTGATGCCTATGTTCATGATCATGCCTAAATATTCTCATAACTATGCACTTTTCTATCAATTGCTCGGCAATAATTTGTTCACCCACCGTAATATATGCTATGTTGAGAGAAGCCACTAGTGAAACATATGGCCCCCGGGTCTACTTTACATCATATAAGTTTTCGATCTATAATTCTAGTTTACTATTTATTTTTCAATCTTTACTTTTCAATCTATACAACAAGAATACCAAAAATATTTATCTTATTATCTTAATCAGATCTCACTTTTGCAAGTGGCCATGAAGGGATTGACAACCCCTTTATTGCGTTGGTTGCAAGGTTCTTGATTGTTTGTGCAGGTACTACGCGATTTGCGTGTAGTCTCCTACTGGATTGATACCTTGGTTCTCAAAAACTGAGGGAAATACTTACGCTACTTTGCTGCATCACCCTTTCCTCTTCAATGGAAAACCAATGCATGCTCAAGAGGTAGCAAGAAGGATTTATGGCGTCGTTTCCGGGGAGATCTACACTCAAGTCAAGACATGCCAAGTACCCATCACAAACTCTTATCCCTCACATTACATTATTTTCCATTCGCCTCTCGTTTTCCTCTCCCCCACTTCAACTTTGGCGTTTTATTCTCCCTTTTCTGTTTGTTTCTTTTCGCTTGCTTCTTCTGTGCTTGTGTGTTGGATTGACTGTTTGTCACAATGGCTCAAGACAATAAAAAATCATGTGACTTTTCCAATACCAACAACAATGATTTTATTATCACTCTAATTGCTCCTACTACCGATGTTGAATCTTGTGAAATCAAAACCGCTTTGTTGAATCTTGTTATGAAAGATCAATTTTCTGGCCTTCCTAGTGAAGATGCTGCTACCCATCTAAACAACTTCGTTGATTTGTGTGATATGAAAAAGAAGAAAGATGTGGATAATGATATTGTTTAATTGAAGCTATTTCCGTTTTCTCTTAGAGATCGTGCTAAAACTTGGTTCTCTTCTTTGCCTAAAAATAGTATTGGTTCATGGAATAAGTGCGAAGATGCTTTTATATCTAAGTATTTTCCTCCCGCTAAGATCATCTCTCTTAGAAACGATATTATGAATTTTAACAACTTGAGCATGAGCATGTTGCACAAGCTTGGGAGAGCATGAAATTAATGATACGTAATTGCCCTACACATGGTTTGAATTTATGGATGATTATACAAAACAATTATGCTGGATTGAATTTTGCTTGTAGAAATCTTTTAGATTCGGCCGCGGGAGGCACTTTTATGGAAATCACTTTAGGAGAAGCTGTTAAACTCCTAGATAATATTATCGTTAATTATTCTCAATGGCACACCGAAAGATCCACTAGTAAAAAAGTTCATGCTATTGAAGAGATTAATGTTTTGAGTGGAAAGATGGATGAACTTATGAAATTGGTTGCTAATAAGAGTGTTTCTTCTAATCCTAATGATATGCCTTTGTCCACTTTGATTGATAATAATAATGAATCTATGGATGTGAATTTTGTTGGTAGGAACAATTTTGGTAACAATGCGTATAGAGGAAATTTTAATTCCAGGCCATTTCCTAGTAATTCCTCTAATAATTATGGTAATTCCTGCAACAACTCTTATGGAAATTTTAATTAATGCCCTCTGATTTTGAGACTAGTGTTAAAGAATTTATGAATTCGCAAAAGAATTTCAATGCTTTGATTGAAGAAAAATTTCTTAAAATTGATGAGTTGGCTAGGAACGTGGATAGATTTTCTCTTGATGTTGATTCTTTGAAACTTAGATATATTCCACATAAGCATGATATCAATGAGTCTCTCAAAGCCATGAGAATTTCCATTGATGAGTGCAAAGAAAGAACCGCTATGATGCGTGCTAAAAAAGATTGCTTTATGAAAGCGTGTTCTTTTATTTTCATGATAATAATGATGAAGATATAAAAGTGATTGGTGTGTCTCCTATTAAATCTTTGTTTGCCAATATGAATCTTGATAAATATGGGACTGGAGATGAGTCAACTTTAGTTAGAAGGCGTCCCAACGATTCGGAATTTTTAGATCTTGATGCAAAAATTGGTAAAAGTGGGACTGAAGAGGTCAAAACTTTACAACCCACTATTTTGGATTTCAAGGAATTTAATTATGATAATTTCTCTTTGATAGATTGTATTTCCTTGTTGCAATCCATGTTAAATTCTCCTCATGCTTATGGTCAAAATAAGGCCTTTACTAAACATATCGTTGATGCTTTAATGCAATCTTATGAAGAAAAACTTGAATTAGAAGTTTTTATCCCTAGAAAAATTTATGATGAGTGGGAACCTACTATTAAAATTAAGATTAAAGATCATGAATGCTATGCTTTATGTGATTTGGGTGCTAGTGTTTCCACGATTCCAAAAACTTTGTGCGATGTGTTAGGTTTCCATGAATTTGATGATTGTTCTTTAAATTTGCATCTTGCGGATTCCACCATTAAGAAACCTATGGGAAGGATTAATGATGTTCTTATTGTTGCAAATAGGAATTATGTGCCTGTAGATTTCATCGTTCTTGATATAGATTGCAATTCTACATGTCCTATTGTTCTTGGTAGACCTTTCCTTAGAATGATTGGTGCAATTATTGACATGAAAGAAGGAACTATTAGATTCCAATTTCCGAGAAGGAAAGGCATGGAACACTTTCCTAGAAATAAAATTAAATTACCTTATGAATATATTATTAGATCCACTTATGGATTGCATACCAAAGATGACAATACCTAGATCTATTCTTGCATTTATGCCTGGCTAGGGGCGTTAAACGATAGCGCTTGTCGGGAGGCAACCCAATTTTATTTTTGTTCCTTGCTTTTTGTTCCTATTTAGTAATAAATAATTCATATAGCCTCTGTTATAGTTGTGTTTTTATGTTTTAATTAGTGTTTGTGCCAAGTAAAGCCTTTAGGATCTTCTTGGATGATTGTTGTTTGATCTTGCTGAAAAAACAGAATGTATGCACTCACTAGAATAATTTTCATTTTTTACCAGAGAGCGATAAAATACAAATTCCAACTGCAGTAGAGAAATATACAAATCATTTAGGATTTCCTAATATTTGAGAATTTGTGCAGTTATATAAGTATTCGAAACCTCCAGATTACTACAGACTGTTCTGTTTTTGACAGATTCTGTTTTTCATGTGTTGTTTGCTTATTTTGATGAATCTATGCCTAGTATCGGGGGTATGAACCATAGAGAAGTTGGAATACAGTAGTATTAACACCAATACAAATAAATAATGAGTTCATTATAGTACCTTAAAGTGGTGGTTTGTTTTCTTATATTAATGGAGCTCATGAGATTTTCTGTTGAGTTTTGTGTTGTGAAGTTTTCAAGTTTTTGGGTAAAGATTTGATGGGTTTTGGAATAAGGAGTGGCAAGAGCCTAAGCTTGGGGATTACCAAGGCACCCCAAGGTAAAATTCAAGGACAACCAAAAGCCTAAGCTTGGGGATGCCCCGGAAGGCATCCCCTCTTTCGTCTTCGTCTATCGGTAACTTTACTTGAGGCTATATTTTTATTCACCACATGATATGTGTTTTGCTTGGAGCATCTTGTATGATTTGAGTCTTTGCTTTTTAGTTTACCACAATCATCCTTGCTGTACACACCATTTGGAGAGACACACGTGAATCGGAATTAATTAGAATACTCTATGTGCTTCACTTATATCTTTTGAGATAGATAATTTTGCTCTAGTGCTTCACTTATACCTTTTTAGAGCACGCTGGTGGTTTTATTTTATAGAAATTATTGATCTCTCATGCTTCACTCATATTATTTTGAGAGTCTTTTAGAACAGCATGGTAATTTGCTTTGGCTATAAAATTAGTCCTAATATAGTAGGCATCCAAGATGGGTATGATAAAAACTTTCATATAGAATGCATGAAATACTATGAGAAGTTTGATACTTGATAGTTGTTTTGAGATATAAAGATGGTAATATTAGAGTTGTGCTAGTTGAGTAATTGTGGAATTGAGAAATACTTGTGTTAAGTTTGCAAGTCCCGTAGCATGCACGTATGGTAAACGTTGTGTGACAAATTTGAAGCATGGGGTGTTCTTTGATTGCTTTCCTTATGAGTGGCGGTCGAGGACGAGCGATGGTCTTTTCCTACCAATATACCCCCCTAGGAGCATGCGCATAGTGCTTGGTTTTTATGACTTGTAGATTTTTGCAATAAGTATGTGAGTTCTTTATGACTAATGTTGAGTCTATGGATTATACGCACTCTCATCCTTCCATCGTTGCTAGCCTCTTCGGTACCGAGCATTGCCCTTTCTCACCTCGAAAGTTGGCGCAAATTTCGCCGGTGCATCCAAACCCCGTGATATGATACACTCTATCACACATAAGCCTCCTTATATCTTCCTTAAAACAGTCACCATACCTACCTATTATGGCATTTCCATAGCCATTCCAAGATACATTGCCATGCAACTTTCCACTGTTCCGTTTATTATGACACGCTCCATCATTGTCATATTTCTTTGCATGATCATGAAGTTGACATCGTATTTGTGGAAAATCCACCTTCATAATTCTTTCATACATGTCACTCTTGATTCATTGCACATCCTAGTACACCGCCGGAGGCATTCACATAGAGTCATATTTTGTTCTAAGTATCGAGTTGTAATTCTTGAGTTGTAAGTAAATAGAAGTGTGATGATTTTCATTATTAGAGCATTGTCCCATGTGAGGAAAGGATGATGGAGACTATGATTCCCCCACAAGTCGGCATGAGATTCCGGACGAAAAATAAAAAATAAAAAAAGAGGCCATAAAAAAGAGAAAAATGGCCCAAATAAAAAAATAAAAAATGAGAGAAAAAGAGAGAAGGGGAAATGTTACTATCCTTTTTCCACACTTGTGCTTCAAAGTAGCACCATGATCTTCATGATAGAGAGTCTCTTATTTTTTCACTTTCATATACTAGTGGGAATTTTTCATTATAGAACTTGGCTTGTATATTCCAATGATGGGCTTCCTCAAAATGCCCTAGGTCTTCGTGAGCAGGCAAGTTGGATGCACACCCACTTAGTTTCTTTTGTTGAGCTTTCATATATTTATAGCTCTAGTGCATCCATTGCATGGCAATCCCTACTCCTTGCATTGACATCAATTGATGGGCATCTCCATAGCCCGTTGATTAGCCGCAACAATGTGAGACTTTCTCCTTTTTTGTCTTCTCACACAACCTCCATCATCATATTCTATTCACCCATAGTGCTATGTCCATGGCTCGTGCTCATATGTTGCGTGAAAGTCGAAAGAGTTTGAAAAGGCTAAGTATGATACATTTGCTTGGCTTGTCATCGGGGTTGTGCATGATGGGAGCATTTTGTGTGACAAAAATGAAGCATGGCCAAACTATATGATTTTGTACGGATAAGCTTTCTTTGGCTATGTTATTTTGATAAGACATAATCGCTTGGTTAGCATGCTTGAAGTATTATTATTTTTATGCCAATATTAAACTTCTGTCTAGAATCTTTTGGATCTAAACATTCATGCCACAATAAAGAGAATTACATTGAAAATTATGTTAGGTAGCATTCCACATCAAAAATTCTGTTTTTATCATTTACCTACTCGAGGACGAGCAGGAATTAAGCTTGGGGATGCTTGATACGTTTCCAACGTATCTATAATTTTTGATTGTTCCATGCTATTATATTATCTATTTTGGATGTTTAATGGGCTTTAATATGCACTTTTATATTATTTTTGGGACTAACCTATTAACCGAAGGCCCAGTGCAAATTATTGTTTTTTGCCTATTTTAGTGTTTCGTAGAAAAGGAACATCAAACAGAATCCAAATGGAACGAAACCTTCGCGAGGATCTTTCTTGGAACAAACGTCACCCGAGAGACTTGGAGTACAAGTCTGGAAGTCCGCGAAGCTTCCACGAGGCAGGGGCGCGCCCCCACCCTCGTGGGCCCCACAGAGCTCCACCGACCTACTTCTTTCACATATATATACTCTTATACCCTGAAAACAGCAGGGGAGCCATGGAACCACTTCTCCACCACCTTAACCTTCTGTACCCGTGAGATCCCATCTTGGGGCCTTTTCCGGCGATCTGCCAGAGGGGGATTCGATCATAGAGGGCTTCCACATCAACACCATAGCCTCTCCGATGATGTTTGAGTAGTTAACCACAGACCTTTGGGTCCATGTTATTAGCTAGATGGCTTCTTCGCTTTCTTTGGTTCTCGATACAAAGTTCTCCTCGATGTTCTTCGAGATCTATTCGATGTAATACTTTTTGCGGTGTGTTTGTCGAGATCCGATGAATTGTTGGTTTATGATCAAGATTATCTATGA